>NC_045565.1:28175144-28377644 GCF_009819795.1 Aythya fuligula
GTTCCATCAATGATCATAGCACGTGGTGGTGTTTTTTTTTTTTTTTAGAACCACTATTTTAAATTGATCCAAAATGATGTGCTGTAGTTGAGTCTGGATCTTTCACAAGGAAACTGTACACATAAATTCAGCCTGATCTTTTAGGGGAAGGGATATCTAATATCCTTTTTCACTCCATTTGGAATATGATTTGTAGGGATGGTGATCACGTTAACTTCCATTGCTCATCTCCATGGTGATTTCTGAGAAATATGATTGGAGGGCCAATGTATATTTTCATGGCAAAGGTGGTTTTTGGTATCAAAAAGCAGGTACAATTACTGAATTACACTCAGTCCTATCTTTGTGTTGGTCTTCAGTTTTCATAATAAGCTATGCATGTATATATAGTTCTTGTTGCCTAAGCTCTGTGAAGACTAGTTGTGTAGCTATATATGGCATATTAGTATTAAATAATTTGGGCATGATGGCTCTGAAAACATATTAGTATCACTTTAATGTATATTTTTGCAGAAGATTTTTTATGGGAACAAATTAATTATATTTAGTTTCTGCCATGGATCAAGATGATTCTAGGTATGAGTGAGCATAGATTAGTGCAATGAGAGAATTTATTTTTGGAGTTACTGTATGATCACTCTGTGTTGAGATGTCTTGTTAAAATAAAACATTCTGCGGTTTCAATTCATCATTCAGTTAACTTCTTAGAGCATGTCTTGCCCTGATACTTACTGTTGTTGCATTAAAAATCTTCTCTACTTTGCTGAGTCCAGCAAAATAAAATTAAAGCATCTTCCATGTGAGGAAAGGTTGAGAAAGCTGGGATTGTTCAGTCTGGAGAAGAGAAGGCTCAGGGAGATCTTAACCATGTGTAGAAATAGCTGATGGGAGGGAATGAAGAAGGGAAAGCCACTCTTCTCACCAATGGCAAGTGGCAGGACAAGAGGCAAGGGGAACAATTAAAACCTGTGAAATGCTATCCAAACATAAGAAAACACTTTTTTTGTATAGTGGGTGTGTTCAAACACTGAAATAGGTAACCCATCCAGATATGGTTTATCTATTTCTGAAGATAATAAAAATACAACTGGACACAGTCCCTGGTTCTAGGCAGCCCTGCTTGAGCAGGGGGTTGGACTAGATGATCTCAAGAGGTCTCGTCCCACCTCAGCCACTCTGTGATTCTTTGAAGATGAAGATGCAAAGGTGACAACCCTTAAATATCTATTCCACTTTCTTTATGTGATGTCTTTTCATAATTATGGATGTGTATGCTCCTTATTGTAATGAAGCTGGATCATTTTCACCTCTGGAATGAATCAAATTTGGGACTTTCTTATTACCTTCATCAGCAAAAATTCATATACTGTTTTAACCTGCCCCTGTGATCATCTAAAGATTAATCTGACATCACGTAACTAATTTAATGCAATTTTGCATTACCATTCCTGAAACTTACCATGAGAAATTAGAAGCTTTTTTGCTTTTTGCATCTCTAAATTGATAAGCCCTTTCATCTTACGTGCAGTTGTTCATACAAGCTGAGATCTGTTGGAAGGTCTGAATTCCTCCTTTAAGCAGTGCCATTGTTGCATAGGCTTCAGAGGAGTCTGAATTGGATGCCACTTGTGTCACCATCTCTAAGACACAATTGACACTGGCTGTCAGGTTTTCAGAGGCTGTTGGCTATCACTTGTTTTTACCAAGGATGCTTAAATCTATGCCTAAACCTTCTGAATGACTAAGTGAATTTTGGTATATGTTAACCAGTTCCATAGTACTCAAGGCCTGTTGTAAAGAGAATGTTATCCTAAATGCTCTCAGGGGTATGCTGCAAATGTAACAGGCATTTGAGTAGCTGATGAGTAGGCAAGTTCAGAAGAGCATTTGGATTTTAAATGATTGAGTTGTACAGCACAAACACACATGAGGGACAGCTCTCAGGACATATAAGGAAAACCACTGGCTGCTTGAATCTTGAAGGTCCCTGTTGTTTCTACCATGTAGGACAAGTACTAATAAAGGCTTGTAATAATGTGGAGTGTGCTCATCTGCTTGCTTTTAATCCAAATATTGTTTTGAAAAAATATTATTCACCATTATTTTTCTATTCTTATCAGCTTTGATGTAAACAAACAAGTTTACAGCTTGTTCCAACACCACTTGTTTACTCGTGATATTAAAACCTAGAATGGCTAATCATCATTTTGCAGTATTCACCGTGATGTAGTACTTGAATTATCACCCTATGGCTGTGTGTATCGTGTTTTAATTTGTTAACTGTGATTTCTGAGTGATCCCTTCTCTCCGTATCTCTGTGTTCCATAAACTTCACATCTGGACTCAAATGTACAGCATTATTTAGTTTATAGGTGATTAAATGCAATGTGTTAACAGACTTCCCGAGCTCATCCTCTGTGTCTGTTGGGCTTGAGCTAGAGCCCTATGTAGTTAATTTCAGATCATTTAGTCTGACCATACAGCCTCCATGTATGAAAAGATTTTCAAAATGCATGAAATTTGCTGGTTTCAGTCTAATGGAGAGTCCTTTGAATTATTCCTAATCAATCACAAAATTCTTCCTGGTTTAGAGGGGGGGATATTTTAATTTGTTTCCCCATGCACAGATTTTCACAACATCAAAATGAATTCTAGAGCTTCCTTATTTTCCCTGCAGAGTGTAACATAGTAAGGTATCCCTTTCTCTGACAAGTCTTATATTTTTTTGCTACAGACAGAACTATTTTAGATGAGAAATAGTTTAAAATTCTCCATTTAATTAATCTGCAGAGATAAAAATTAGTGTGCAATTGTAAACCACTAGATCAAGAAAAAGAAGAAACCTTGTTGTGGGGGTCCATGGTAATCTGCATTTGTATTGTTTTCTGTAAGTTCTTCTCAACAACCAGATACTTTCTAGGGAGGGAAAAAAAAGTTGTTGTTTATATAGAGACTTCAACTCATTTCTTTACAATGAAAGAGATGCAACCATTGAATACTGTGCAGGGTTTTGTGGCAAAACCACATTACAACAGGTGTTTGAGGTACTTTTTTTTTTTCTTCATGAACCTTAGATATTTCTGCAGCCTTCGGTACATGTAATCTGAGAATAAGTGTTGAACTTGCATTTATTGCTTATGTCTACTGGATTTTATGGTGCGTCTCTAAGTATCTTTTTGATATCTGAGTTACTAGAAGAGTTTGTAGTTTGTGCTAATATATTTATTCTTTTCACTAAATCTTAAAACTTAGTCTTGGCTTCTGTTTTTCTTCCCTTTCCTAATGCGTAAACATGGTGCTTTTTAAAGCAAAGAAATTAGAAGAGAAAAACTCTATTCTTCTAATTATAGAGTCTTGACTAGAGGTTGGTTAAAATATTTTTCCAATCCTTCTTACTATTTGGAAATCTGAGAAATATGCAATTCTGGAGCAGTTAAAGGAGAAATATATCTGAGCAATTGACAGAACCACCCATATATGACATGAATAATTCTCAGTGCTAGGAGATCCAAGCAAATTTCAGTGGCTTTCACCTGTTGTAATGAACCTCCCTTTGTGAAGGGAACCATAAATATATAATGTAATGTAGTGGTAGCCTAGCTGACAGGCAGATGGTCAGACCTTCCCCCAAAGTATGAGCACCCTTCTGGGTGCGGAAAGCAAATGAGAGTTTCATGAGACAAGGAAGTGTGTTTAGTTTGTAGTGAAATAGTAATTATTGTCTTATCTGGATGCAGAACTGAGTGAAAGTAGTTAAGGGATCAGCATTAAAAGTTTTTTTTGAAATCCTGAAGGTTCAAAGACATTAGCAGGAATAAGGAACTATTTTAATACCACTTTAGTAAGTCTCTTGCCAGATGTGACTAGCAGAACTTAATGTACTAGCACATTGTCCTCAGCATCACGTAACAGGTTGGGATTCCTGACTTGTTTTATTGATAGTCCAACCCAAACCTGAAGTTCCTGCCATGAAAGACTTTCTTGCCCCATATGTCATGGGGTGCTGTTCAGAGGTCACAAATGAGATGTACACCAGAGCTGACATAAGATATGTGAAACTTTAAAAATTGAAATAATTCACTAACCTGATTCCATTCCATTACAGCTGCTAAGCTAGGGGCTTGATTTACAAGCAGACAATAGAGTAAGTGTTGCCATGATCCAAACTAAAAAGTGCTTAGCTTAGGGAAAAAAAAATAAATGGCTCTAGCATCCAGTGTTAATTTAACAAACAAACCCTAATATTTATACAAGTAAGGCTATATTAGACTAGTGTCAAGGGTACTGCTTCATTTGTGTTGTAATATTGTATACTTAGTAATTTGTTTGTGTTAGCTTAACATCACTAGACCTTCATATCCATGTTCTGTCTTCAGGTGCATGCATATTCCAATTACATTTGAGCTGCAAATAACTAAGAGTATGGAAATGGAAACCAAGTTTTGAAAATCAGGACCTTGCTTCTAGTGCCCCTTGCTTTAAATAAAAAGTCTATTCCTGTCCCAGATATTTACAGTTAATATCTACCTATTTCATCTCTAATGAATTATTCATACATGTATATGTGAATACTGTATGTAAAACCTTTCATTAGAGAAAGAGGGCTTCTCAGTTCTGGAGCATATACCAATATCTCCTTCTCAGGTGTTTCTTTGATATGCCAGAACATCTTTCTACTGAAATCTTAATCCAAAGTTTCTGCAGTGAAATGAGTTTTTATGCAGTTTCCAGTCACCATCAGAGAGAACTGTTTCATGATCCCTGTTTCTTCTGCTAGCAATGGTATTTCATGTTTCATATATAATTTTTTTTCTTTGCTGGCTGATTTCTATTAAAATCTGTTTATTGTTTCAGAAATTCATTTTGAAGTGGCATATTGAATTCCTACATCCCTAAGCCCTCTGCCCTTCTTCGAAGTCCAAGCTTTAAAGTGAGGAGGAGGAAGAAATATGCAGACAGATTTTTGTTTCTGAGGATGTCAGGCCTCAGGAGTATCCCGGATGCCTGGTTGTGGAGGGAAACGTGTTAGGGTAGAGAGGTACTGCCTTGTAACGAGCAGAAGCAGCATCAGGAGGTTATGGAGACACCAAAATACTGTTCCAATTCCTTAGTGGTTTACAGCATGGTTGTTACACTAGTGAAGTGTTTTTTACAAGTTCAGTTTGAATATTGCTTGCTTGCTGGTTTGTTGCTTGTCTAATCACCAAGCTGCCATCAAATGCTGCCACCTCCTCTGTCCTGGCACTCTCATCCTCCTTCCCTTCAGCATTCCCAGCTCTGACCTTCCTAGCTCTGTCTCCAATTTCATCTTTAATACTTTGCCTTTTCCAGATACTCCTGCATGTTTATGCGAATTCTGGCACAATCCCCATTTTCCTTAGCTTTGTGTTTCCTGTTGAAGATTTGATTCAGCAGCAGTTATGGGTATTGGGTGTTTGTGGTCAGGAAAAGTTCACCCAGTAAAAAACTCCTACCTTGTCTAGAGGTTTTCAAAGACCGTTCTCTCTGTATTTGTGTATGTTGTTTCAAATGCAGGATATCTGAAAATGCGTTCTGAAGTATCAACAATCTGTTTGTTTGAGATATGGGTATAGATATGTTGTTTGAGTATATTCATATATTTGTACATATGTAAAATGCTTACTGTTACCCTGTTCTGTTATCAAGCATTTTAAGGCAGAAATAAATGACAGATAAAACACTGGATTTGTTTGGAATATGCCCATGGGCCAACCTTTCAATTCCACTTTCTTTGTACAGGATCTCCTAATGGGACTCTGCCCATGATAAAGCCTGTAGTAGGAGTTCATTGGTATTGCTCAGATTGTATGCTTTGCTTTCTTAGTCATGTAAAAATGGTGCAGGTCAGAACAGTGGTACCACAAAGTAAGGAAACAGTGACTTTTCACTAGTGAAGTATCATCTGCTAACTGCTTCAGGGTACTAAAAATACTTTAAAACCTTGGGGGGAGAAGACTTTTCCAAATCCTTCTTTCAGGAGAAAAAGATAACTTATTTTCTAGAGTTTCTCAAATTCTATGCAGTATTGTAAGATCACTTCCGTTAAAAGCTTATCTTTTGGGTACTCAGCACCTTTTGACTTGAATTCCAAGAAAATGGATGCTTATCTGTTCACTTCCATAGGTTTGGGATTATACCATTAATACAGCAAATAAGGAATGTCATATCTGTTCGGTAGTTCAGATTTGCTAAGGTATAATAGGTAAGAATGATCCGAATTTGGCCATTTTGTCTGCTGTCCTTGGAGAAGTCACTGTTTAATGTTAGTTAATGCTCAGTAATTCATTATTGTGCTTCATATCACAGGAAAGCTCAACTTCAGTCTTATTAGGAGCAGGAATTCAGTGGAAATAAGGTTGCTTGAGACTGATATTTGGATGAGCAAAACATTACGATGTTTTCTTAAAGAGACTTCATTATATATAATGGACACATAATTTTCAGATTGTGAATTTTATTCAATGACATCGTGATGGAAACACTGTTTTAGAAACTAGGGATTTTGTGCTTAAGTACTTCCCATATGCATTCCAGACAAATAGTCTAATAGATTGAAATACGTATATATTTTTACAAATACCTTGTGCTTGCATAACACCTGTGAATAATATTAACATCTGAATTATAACTGTCTGAACTCAGAAAGTAGCTTTTAAAACATTATTTTACATGCACGGTATTGGACAATCTCTAGAGTGCAGATTGTTCTACAGGAAATGACCTCTTACTGAATCACTGAAAACAGTGTCAATGTCATCTTTGGTGCTGACCCTCTTTCTCTAATTTATTTACTGGTACAGGATGGTGTTCGTTGATGGAGATATTCGTTGTACCTTACTCCAAAGTCCATTGCAAAGCTTTTGTAGACTTATGTCCTAATAAAAACTTGAAGGTTTCAAGTGGTCTAAAGTTATACTACCTGCACCTTTCACTCTTGAAATAATTTAGCTACAGGGAGGTTTCCCGCTCTGGTCACACTTCAGAATTTCTTGTCCAGTTCTAAAATGCTAGTACTTAAAATGTTGAGTAGTGTAACTGATGCTCAAGCTTCAGGTTTTCAAATGTTCATTTAATTTTCACCTTTAGCCTTCTCTGGATTTATTTTATAGTTTGCAAACATCTTAGTTTGGAATAGGGACCTGTTAAGATGAATGTCACTTGTCACAGGAAGTATATGTTTTTGCCTTAGTTCATCATCAGGTAAGGCAAAGCAAGAAGAGAAGGTGAACGGTATAAAGATGAATGAACAGTAGCTGTTGTTTCTAATTGTCTGAGTAAGCTTTCCGTCTGCCTTGGCATGGCAAAGAGATAATGAAAAAGGTCTGAAGTTTGTCTTTCTTCCAAATATATAATCTCCTTCCTCATTTGTACAACATTCTCAGCCACAGTTCTTAGGTGTCACTGAGAGATGTCAGGATTGTTTCTAACATACTCACATTGTCTTTATAATTCCATAAAACCTGTTTGATAGATGGACAAAAAAAAATAATTAATTTTGCCTATAGCAAGGAGATGTTCAGCTTGTGTTGGCCTAAGAGGCATTATTGGTCAGGTTTCATATTCCCTGAGAAAAATAAATTGTAGAGAAGCTGAACAAAAAGTTTTAGATAGTTACAAATTGTTAGCTGGCAATAGTTAGGATAGTTAGCTTTTAATGGATAGAATAAAAATCCTGATATATTGTCCCTAGATACTTTATGCTTTTACCTGATTTTTCCTCTTCTTCCATCCTATACAATACAAGTTTCTTTAGAAATTCTACCCAATGAAATTAATTGATTCCAAGTGATGCTGGCTTTGCAATGGCAGTCTGTCTGTCACAACCTTTTAAAGAGCACAAGTGAACAGAATTACAACTACAGATTGTAATTAAATCACCAAATGAATTTGGTGATTTAATTCTCCATAGAACATAAGCTGCATATTTCATTAAAAAAGTAGACTTTGAGTTATCATTTTGGATGCCTAAGTAAACAACCTGACTTTCAGTAGTTTTTAATAGATTTTTCACTACATGGGCACCGATGATTTTGCACAGCATGAGGTCTTGTTGGGCAAAGACTCTTTATATACAACTTACATCAAGAAGAAAAGTTGATGAGCTTAGACTTGAAAAAAATAAAATACACCTTAGTTGTTTTTGTTTCTTATATATTTCTTGTTTGAAGCCTTCTACCTCTACTTCCTGTCAGGATAACAGTGTTTTCCTCCAATTGCACTAGAGAACAAAGTTTAACATTAAAAAATTATTTGTATTGAACATGCTTTTCTAGGTAAAGTCAATATCAAAGGGTTCTCATGGTAGATCATCTTTCAAGTGCAGCATTTTGCCCTTTTACAACTTAGGACTGAAGAATTATTGTTACACAAAAAACCTTTTTTCTTTTGGTAGAAGTAAGGGGGGAGAAAAGCTCCAGACTCTGTCCTGAAGCAAGACATAGAAACAGATGGTTGAAAAACATCATTCTCACCCAAGTATAGAAAGACGGAAGAGTGACTCTTTCTTCATCTAGTTTAAATCATATCATACAGTATTTTATTCTAATGATTTTACTACCATGCTTTTAAAATATATATTTTTTGCTATAATTAGTGGCATTTCTAGAGTAAATATATTATCAAAATGTATGTTGCATGTGCAAACATGCAAGTTTGGTGAAGTACTGGAGATTTTTGCTAGTGTTACAGTTGAGGACATGACCTCTGATTTATACAAGTATAATGCCATCCAAGTCCCTGTTTGGATCTCTTCAGCTGGATCTTGTTAGTACTATCTCACTTTTAAACAATGAGACTCATTTAGGCCTAGTAGCCTGTAATGTGAAATTTTCTTGAGTACTATGTAAGTAAATTATGTATACTGTAAAACTGAAATTTCTACATTTCTTGTCGAAGGACTCAAGTTCAGTGTAGGATATGCTTTCCTGTCCATCTTCACTTCACGTTAAAGTGAGTTCAGCTGCTGATCTGCAGTCTTCTTTCTGGACTAACATATGCAATTTTGAGTTGTTATAGTCTTGTTTTGAGATGCTAGTGCTAGTGCGAGCGTTCTAAGGAACCAGAACCACAAAACCATTTTCCACGTCTTTGAAAACTACAATTTTGAAAATAATTTCATTTCAGTCTGTCCTAGGTCACTTACATGCATCTCTCTTCTCTTCTTTGTATCTTTTCTTGGCACAGCAGTGCCGCCTTGCCTTCTTCATACTAACTCATTTAAATTAGTGGGGCTCCTTCTACTGGTTCTGTGATGTTTGTGTTCCATATTTTGCCAACTCTTCCGTTGGTGCTAATTTCCAGCATCAGTTGTTTATCACTTTGTTGTTGTTTTTCAGCATTTTGTTAATATTTAACTCATATTATTTCACTAGCTCAAAAATGTAAACGTTAAATTTTATATGGAATTTTATACTCTTGGCCTAGTCACCACACTTCTAATAAACACTCGTGATTGTAAACATGCCCAGTGGCAGTTATTGGCAGAGCATAAATATTTCTGTATTGAATTCCAGATATGTGTGCATGCATGCATTGATGTGCATACTGGGGAAGAGTGGTTGTCCCTTTTGTCAGTATGTTAGCAAAAAGGTTTGCAAAAATATGTTTCCGTGAGCTTGTACTGGGGTCAAGCTCAGTGCAATGATATCTGAATACAGGTATCACGAGTAGCTAAATGTTATGGTTTGCATTTTTGTGAAATACATCACACAGTTTACATTGTGTATCTTGCAAAGATAAACTTTGGTGCAAAGGTAATCTTTTACATCTGCTTGGCTGGTCTCTTCTGTGATGAGCTTTTCCATATTTCATGGCCTCTGTGACTATGAATGTGAAGATTTTGGAGAGTGTTCATGTATTTGGAGGTTTAGTTCCTGTTTAGCTCTCTTGTATGATCTAGACAGACAAGTGTTTAGCGTACTTCAAATATGCAAAATGGTTAGATGAAGGGGATGTTTTAGTCTTTACTGTATTCATTATCCGCATAGATGCAATAATTTTTGATTACAAGTCTCTGCAATAAAAATTCTAGCATCAACATAATCTGTATGATGCATCACGATATCATGTACAGGATAAAGTATTTACCATAATTATTTACAATAATGTTAATTTTAACACTTTACCTAATTCTGTCATTCCAGTTTATTCTTCAGGGAAGTCATTGTCTTAATTATTTTACATTTTAATTTACCCAGCTGATGCAGAGAAAATATTACTTTCTTAGGCTGTAGATTAGACTCAAGAAACAGATTAATAGTTATAAAACAAGTGTACTGTTTTATGTTCATATAAAAATGGGACAGGATGAAACTTAATTCAATAAAAATATAAATCCCTTCAGGATCTGAAGACGCATATGCAGGTATGGCATATCCTCCTAACTACCTCTAAAATTAAAAAAAAAAAAAATAGTTTGAAAGGTTTTTCTTTGGTGGAAATGGAATGCTTTAATCGCTGTGCAAACCTAGGAAGTGTTTCGTTACAAAAATCACTGTTTTAAAATAAGATTAAGTGCAGTTATTTAAATACACATTTCCACTTCTAAGTTAAATTGAACATGTATTTCGATATGTTTGTAAATAGCAGCTCTTACTATTTTACTTCATTTTCCTCATAGATACATAGTTAAGTGCATAATCACACGTTTCTTAAAATATTTTTAAAAACTTGGACCCTTCGTAACAAACAAGACCGTTAATTCTTCTGCAGTGCTTTACATAATACACTTGCACCATTTTGTAGGGGACCTTAGACATGTTTTGGTAGCTGATGAGTGTTCATTTCATTGAATTGTAATGAATTTGTAAATTACCAGGAGACAAATGGCTTGCTTCTGGTTTTCCTTTAGACTTGTGAAGGCTTGAGTTAGAGTACAAATCAGAAGAAAAATGACAAGGGCCTGATCCATTAAAGGCACTAGAAGTATTTCTCCTGTTTTTGCTGGAAGTCATGTAGTAAAAAAATGGGACAGAAGAAGAATCAGAAAGTCCAGAACTGTATATATGTGGTACTTTTATAGTGAATTTTATGTTAATTTGGTAAACCATGTTAATCTCCAGTTGATATGAGGCAGCCTATAAATGAGACTTATTTTGGTGTTGAGAAATAACACCACAAATCCAGCAATGTCCATTGCAAACTTCGGAGGTATTAAATTCAGAACTGAGAAATTTCATGAAGCCGGTACTTATAGACTATTATATGGTGTAGAGTGTTGAAAACTGTAAGAAAATGGCTCTATCTATAACTTTTTATGTTTTTGGATTTTTTTATCATGTCAAACACAGTGCTTTCATATCTCCAAAGATTAAATGTGCCCATTTTGCCTATGTAATATTTATGTATGGACAGGAAATAGAAGTCAGTATCCAGATTTGTTGACCCCTGAGATATAATATTGACCTCAGTGAGTATTAACTTCTCAGATCAATAAATG
Source organism: Aythya fuligula (assembly GCF_009819795.1). Taxonomy (NCBI): domain Eukaryota; kingdom Metazoa; phylum Chordata; class Aves; order Anseriformes; family Anatidae; genus Aythya; species Aythya fuligula. Next base: position 28,186,603 of record NC_045565.1, read on the forward strand.
CTGTTATTGACCTCAAAGAAAAATCAATAGCAGCTTGTTAATTTGCAAACTATGACTGCAAGAAAATGGTACACATTTTGTTCTTCATTATCACGTATTTATATCTATATTTTAACGCCTTCAGTATTTCCACCTAGAGATCAGCATGTCAAAACATTTCAATCCCAGCTGTTAGAAGGTAGGGGAGACAGACGTTGTACATTATGGAATAATTGATGAGCAGTACATGTTATTTCCCATATCTAATGAAAATAATACCCTGAACAGTTTTGTTATCACCTTCGTTGTTTTCATTTTTCAGGTAGTCCGGTTCATTTCATTTCATTTTCTCTGGTGTGCCTCATCAAAACATTGCATAAAAGTACTATATTTTAGCTGCCAAAAGAACATTTCTACATGAATAATAAGGGGGATGAAAGACTGACTACTGGAAACGAGGAAACTGAAAGTGATCACTGTAAAAATCATAATTAATATACAGTAGATTTTTCCTATTTGCATAAGGATGACAGGTTTCTAGGCAAGAACCTACTCTGGAGCAAGTTGAAGTATAGCTATCTGACTATATAAAAAAGAAAAAAGTTTTAAATGACAAAGTATAGGCGGAGAGGTGTTATTTTGTATCATAGCGGGTCTTGTATATAAACACTGAAATGTCAGGTTTTACATAGTTTGAAATGTCTAAAAAATGTCTATTGCAGAAATTCAAATGTCATAACAGTTCTTCTGCATATATATCACTTTGATATTTAAACTTAAAAACCTCATAAATGATTTAATATTACTTTGGCCTTGTTATGATCTGACTGCCAAAAAAGGCAGAGGCTGATTTTTATGTGGTCTGGAGAGTAGTGTTTTCATTCATAGAAGACAAAGCACGAGTCTGTCAGCCTTTTACAGTCATTAATTCTGTCTGATACATCTGCAGTGATCTTGGCAAACTGATTGCTATGTTTAAAAAACTTTCCCTTCATTAAATGACAGCATGAGAGGTATTCAAATGCAAAAACAAGGCAATAGTTTAATTTTTTCAAACTGAAGTGGCTGCAGTTTTTTGCTAGTTTGATGGCAGTACAGTTTTGCCCTTTAATACCATGAGCTCTTAGAACTTTGTTTGTGCATCCATGTTATCCTCCTGAGAGACGGGGTCAATGGTATTATATTCATTTTGTAGATGGGAAGACCAAAGCATAATGAGGTTAAATGAAGAGAAAAAGAAAAGAAAAGAAAAATATGCAGCACCAAGCTAGATTAATCTCAGTCTCAGGAATTGATGCTGGTATAGATATGGAAGGATGTTTGTGGTGATTATGCGTCATCTTTTCTATCTTACGGAAGTCCTGAGTGGCCAGGTAAGGCAGTATCTATCCTTTGGCATTTCCTGCAGAAGTCTATGCATCATCCTGAATAGTACAAAAAGTTTTCCTGCTTCTCTCTTTGATGTTTTGACTCATCTTTGGCTTTGAGTAACCACAGAGTTTGGATCCTACCACAAGAGATTGAAACAGAAGTGATGGGAGAACATGGCAAATTTGGGGAGGGTGGAAAATTCGTTCAGAGAGATTGTGTCTGTCTTACAGGTTAGGATTTTCTCTTTTCAGATCATACTGACTGCAGAGCAGCACCTGGATATTCAAAGTGCCAAATTGTCCATTGGAATTTTGGTGGTAGTAGGACTGGGAATAAAGTCTGAGGCAACTAGACAAACTGTGAGCCAAATACGGCTCCTAGATGCTGCAAACCACTTATTTTTCAACCATTATCTAATCTGTTCAGGAGCAGTGACTGCAACAGTGGTTGAATCCCAAATATCAGAAGACAGTGCTGGTGTCAGTTTTCATGGTACACTAATGGTTGTCTTGCACCTGTTTGCTATGAACATCTAACGCATCATTTGGCCTTATAATAACTAGCTTTGTAACTGCAAGAACTGTTTACTTAGCTAATGAGAAGCTCTTAAGATTGATAGTAGATCTAACATACTCAAAAGAGAAGGAAGAATAATATAATCCACAATGTCTTAATTTTTTTAAAGTCTTGCTGAGAATCCAGAGTACATGGTATGTAAGAAGGAGTTCAGTTTAAACAAACTATAAAATCACAGAATTTAAATTCTCAGTATATTTTACTGACAACATAGTCACTGATTTCCATAATTGAAATGTTTTGAGTTTTTGCACTAATGGTTAGTGGGGCACAAGCTAGTAATGTTGAGATGAGATGTTCTGCTTAGCCTCTGTGAATTACTTTTACTCTCCACGTTTCGCTTTATTAAGAGAATTTTCCATTTACTTCCTATTTTGGGAAAAAGTCTCTACATTATTAAAGTATATAAAATATTTGATGCCGTAAAATGGATCTATTTTAGTTGAATAAACTAGAAATATGCTGCACTGTGAGGGTCATAGCTTATAATATGTACTGTTAGTAGTTTTTTCATTTTTCTATATTAGGAGATTAGTGAAAAATAAGCTCTATCAATTAAGTTTTATTGCAAAATTATCTTCAGATGTACAGCAGTGAAGATGATATTGAGTGATAACACTAGAGTGGATTTTGTATAAAGCAATTACAGCTTGAAAACTGCAATCTGAATGAAAATATTGCTCAGGGTTTTTTGTAATCTGGTATTAATACCAAAAAAACTCTTCTTTTAGAAAGTGCTTAAATTACCTCTATTAAACACAAGACATTTCTAAGGTGTTAATGTGTGGTATTGACTGAAAAATACTTTACTGATACCTGCTTTCACTGTTCATGCTTTGGCAAATCTGTGAAGTACATATAAGCATACAGTTCTGCTTCTTAAGATGATTTTCTGTTTATAGGATTGTCATGTTTTCCAGAAGATATTACTTTGTTTACATGAAAATCAGAGTAGTTGATCCAAAAATTAATTTATGTAGGTGTGCTTCAGGGTTGTGAAAACTTTTACATTCTTAAAAGCAATGATTTACTATGAGAGAAGCAGCAAGCCTTTTTCATATATATTACAGTATACTGTAATATATATAGCCACGCGTGTTTCCTTGACATGTTATTCTGGAGTTGAAAGTGCATTGACCTTTGTAAAATTCATTTCAAGAACTTCAGAAGTGTTTAATTCTGCTCGTAGTTAATGAAGTCTATCTGAGCACTCAAGTCTATCATAGTGTTCCTTTCTGCTGTCCCACCTGGATGGGCAGTGCCTCAAAACACATAAAGGACTTTGTTAGTTTAGAAAAACAAATGAAGTTGTTCAAGAGCTGAAAAGTAATCCAGTCCCTATTTATGGCATAGGGAGTTTTGCAGGTAGCATTCACCCCACTTATTTTGGAGTAGCATAGTTTAAAATGTTTTACTGAGTCCATGTACAGGAGTAGCTCTGTAAAACACTTGATTGGGAACAGACTGAGCAATACCTAAAGGAGGGTCAAATTACTTCAGAAGTGTATCGGTTGTACTCCATTGTTTCACTGTAGATAAATAGTTTGTGGCTCTGACCAAATCTCCAGTGATGCCAGCATGAATCAAGACAATTGAGTCAAGTGGTTACAGGTTTCCATCCTTTCAAATTGATCAAATTGAAATAGCCCATTAGGAATTGATTTAAATCAGTTTAGATAAGCTCAGTCTTAGCCCTGGCCCTTGAGGCTTTGGCTACTGAAAGTTCACTTGAAGCAGGACATACAGCAGCTCCACAGGCCATCAACTTTATTAGTGTGGAGATAAGCTGATTAGATCTTGTCAATCAAAGGTGCCAATATCTCAATTGAGTGTCTCTCCCAGTCTTTCTCTCCTTCTTTGTTGCCCGCTTCAATGCCTTAAAAAGAGAGAGAGAGAGCAAGCAAGAGAGAGATGTGTGGTATGCATCCCCCTGGTTGTCACCAAGCAGGGTGCAAGGGTACTGTGATGATGTGATGACTATATTAAAGAGGACATCAATTTGTTTTAAAGTGTTTTGATTTTTTATGGTGGCATTAAGAGAGAGAACATTGTGGTTGCAGCTTTACTAGAAAGCAAAGAGTTCTAGAAGGAAAAAAAAAAAAAAAAGTGTTTCTTTGAAACCTACCGGGTCTTTGAGTCTTGCTGTGCCAATGGGCGCTTAAGTGCTCCTGTAACTGGCACACTCTGATCCACCACCAGCTTAGGTACTATTTGTCTGTCCAAATTATTCATTTATATAAAATGAAAAAATGTGTCGATGTTTAATCCTTGCAGCAGTAATTTTAAATATAAGTTAAGTACAGCCCTGTTCAGGAAATGTTTGGCTATGCCAATAATGAGCATGATATATTGTAACAGTCTAGGAAATTATAGTGAATTAAGGTCAGGTTAGAACACAGACAGGTGGTTGACCCTCTCTCTGGAAATAAAGCTATACATGCACTGAATTAATGCATGGAGGTATTGCATCCCTGCTTTGTAGGGGAAAAAGCAGAAAAACTGAACATCAGCCGTAAAAATGTAATAGTTCAGTGTTTCAGCTTTAGGCTTCATCATATAGTTAAAGATGGTGTAGAGGAAAACTGGTCTTTTGTTCTTCACATCTGAAGTTTGCTCACACCATGCCTCCCTCATACTTCAAATGCAAACAACAGAAGCCCATCCTTTTCTTCCATCACCCTACACTCACCACCCAATGAAGGCTGGAGCTACAGTGCTGCAGAACTACATTGCCACACTGGATTATCTCTTTATCAGTTATTCTTCACTCCACTGTATCAATTTTCCACTAACCAATCAGACACTCCTCTTAGAAAGACTGTTTGACTATTTCTTGTAGATAAATGTATTTATAGCTACACAGATCCACACAGGCAACTCATGTGCTACATGTCTTAGGGACAGAAAGGGAATTACTTGCTCCTTCCAGGAGATGTCAAGTGTGTCCCTGCTAGTTAACACTGCTATTTGGGGATATTCCAGGAAAAAAAAAAAAAATCTTGTGTCTGTGGGAGGGACTGTGATGATCTTAATTATTCACTTGGGTACTGGAGTTCTGATGTGACCCTGTTTTAGGTTACAAACTGTAACACTGCATGTTTACAGAGAACTGAAAGATGCTCCTTTCTAATCTCACCTTTGTTTCCTGCCAGTCCTTCTTGCAGGTTCCCTGTTTAGCCTGCATGTAGAGGGCAAGTTAATAGGCAACTTTAGCACAAAGAGGAGATCATAGCACTCAGCCACCTGCATTATCCAGTTACATCCAGTCTTTTATATATTTATTATTATTTATTATATTTTGGAGGGCGTGGTAAGTTCCAAGCAGATTTAAAGACATTTACAGAAACTGTAAAGAAATTGTAAGGGAGAGCAACCTTATTGCCTTATTTTAGCTAATTAGAATTCCTAGGTGTTCAGATGGGATTGTTGAGCTGTTTTTTAATTCCTAAGGCACTGTTAACAACTCTTATGCTGTAATTACACTTAATCAGAAACAAATGTTTTTTTTAAAAGTTACTGAAGGAAATCTATCTAGCAGACCACTAATCAAATGATGCACTTTTTTCCTCCAGATAAGTCTCATAGTGAAATCATTAATTCATTGTTTAAAATCTCATATTGAAGGCTAAGAAGAAAGTTGTTGGAGTTCCAACTTGTCCTTTTGTTACTTTGCTTTTACCTTCATAGGTCTTTTTCACACTGATGTTTGTTTCTATTGAGGTGGTGTTGTTTGAAAAACAATTCTTACTGGTCAATGTATGCTGGTTTTTACCCATAGCACAGCATGGCACTTAGCAGTACAAAAACCGTTATTTGCTAGTAAACTAGTATTTTACAATAAAATTGGGTCATGATGCGTAAAATAACTTGTATATTCTTAAAAATAAGGTGTGCTCAATTTGCAAATACAGATAGATGGAACATACATGTTGTCTTGGCAATTTTAAGAGTGTTACATAACATTATCTCTTCTATAGTAAAGTAGGAAGTCAAGGGACTGAGATTTGAGTCTAACATGTTTTTGTTGTGTTCGTTTAAGCAGGCCCTTCAGTTAATATTTAAATTCAGCTTAGTATAAGACCATAGATGACAGTAAATACAATTTCTAGAAAGATGTGTTAGCCAAATAAGCAAAGATTTTTGGCAAGTCTTTACTTCTGGGCTACAACTGCTACTGAAGTTATTTGAAGTTTGCATCATATGTGCACTGTATTTGGGGATGAGTGTGCCTAATGAAAATTATATATGCTTGTAAACATCCTCCCATTGTTATTTAATAAAAAACAAATCTAGAACATTGCCGGAAGGACTTGTATGTTAAGGCTCTCTTTGACAGCAGATTTGTAATGTTCTTATTGAAAGTGCTTAAAAGTCATTTAAGGAGGGTCTGTAACTTCGAGGCCACCATCTTGAAGGAATGGTTTCAATGTAGTGACTCAGTTTTGGACATAAATAAAAAGCTGGCAGTGCTTAGAGTATTTTTGCTTTGGAAGCTTTATTGTTAAACAACCAAGAAACCCATTTGTTTCATGGTTCTCTGGCACTCTTTTTCCATTGTTTGTTTCTTTTTTTTTTTTTTTTTTTTTTTTTAAGAACAAGACTATTTTTATCACTGATTATTTCATAATCAGCTAATGAATGTGTTTCAGGGAGGTAATGTGAAGTAACAAAATAAAGATCTGGGATGAATTACTCCATGTTGATCACTCCATGTACTCTTTTCACAATGTTCCCTAAGCCACCTTCCAAAGATAACATTTGCTGCCTATATATGTACTGATTAGAAGTGTATTGCATATATGGCACTGGAGGCAAGGTTAAAGGTATCCTCTGTGAACTACCAAACACAGAAGCAAAGATGTTTTAGTATTAAAAAAAAAAAAATCAAAATCAATATTTGTTTTATGTTCTTCCTTGGAGGTTAGTCCATCTTCAACATTAGAGGGCCACAAGCATCAATTTTCCCTGTTTACCCTGAAGCTTGCCAGTTCTCTAAACAGGGAAAAATGTAAGTGAATACTGGAAGGTAAACTTATGACTGCCTAAGCTTCCTTTTCAGAAGACTCTTGGTTTTAAAGTTTGACGGAAAATTTAACTCAGAAAAAGTCCTCACTTTTTACTTTTTTAAAATCATGTTCTTGAATTGTGAAGTATCACAACTCTGCTGCTTTTAGAACAACATTTAAAATGTCTTTGATCTGTACAATTTGTGAATTCATGTTAAATTAAACACAATCACTTTCAGGAAAAGTCATAAGAGGAAGGGAGGATTTTTCTTAAATTAAAAAAAAAAAAAAAAAAAGAAGAAAAAAAGGGAGTGGGAGAGGGAGAGAGAGGAAAAATCTCTTCCTGTTTCTTCCCTGAGGCTGAACTGTTTATCACTCCATCCTTGTTCGATAGAAGTGAATTTTATAATAAAATTTTCCCTAATCGGGCTCTGTCAGTGAGGTGTCTTATCGTGGGGAGGAAAATGACACCGATCCTATCGAAAAACAGAGACGATGTCACAGTGTCCCCAATCACAGCTACTCAGCTTCCATATCTACCTTCTCCACAAACACCAAGCACTGCTTTTTCATAAGAACATCAAAACCTAGCGAAGTCATTAAAATTGCACCCGCGTAGAGTTGCAGGGATCAGCCGCACTAGCGCAAAATGGGATGTGGGAAAACAGACTCTCTAAATGTGCTAATTCCATTGTCACGTGTTTACGGCTTAATTTTAATCAGTTAAAAAAGCCACACATTGCAATAAATTGGCATTATCTTCTGTGACACCAGAGGACACAGTTGGTTCAAGGATTTAGAGGGTCGCTGGCAACAGTATATAGTGCTACAGACAAAGTATTTTTACGCTTGAACTACGGTAGCTAAGGTGCAATCCCCAGTTAAGACTGCAAACAAAGACTATAACCCACACAGTACTAAGTTCAACATGCAGACCACCTTCAGCCTAGAGACAGTGTAGAATGCTAAACTGAATATTTCTGAAGAACGTTTTCTAATTTATTGGTTAAAGGTAATTTGTTGCCCAGTATAATTGAAGTTGCAGTTCAGTAGTACTCCTATGTGTCCTGTGCCATAATGAGGAAAGATCTATTGGAAAAATGCCTTTGCTATGTTTGCATCCAGTTTCTAAAATGATCGTTCTTGTTTACGTTGTACCACTAGATTTATTTTTTTCCCCACAGAATTATGCATTCCACTTTCTGTTCTTCTACTCATGGAAATATAGGTAAATTAGCCAATGTGAACTGAAATGTGATATTAGTAATGGTGCTGCTTCCAATGAAATGTTTGTGGAATGTTTAAGTTTTCTAATTAGGTAGTATCACAGGTCACATGAGTATTGTACGTGGTATCTTTTCTACTCCTCCCATTTTCTTTCTTTTCCTTCTCCCTCCCCCTTAGACTTGTTCTTTCACTTGAATATGGCTGATGAAAATATTTATAAGCAACAGGAGAATAATTTTCTGTAGAGCAGTATGATTTAACTAATAAACATTCATTTCAATAAAACCATGTCTATAAAAGTTGTCTAGTTTTATTTTAATGGATCAAACATGAAAAATGTGTGTGACCAGTTTAACTCTAGAATAAGCAAACAAAGCAACCAAAGAAACATTTGGGGTAGGAACTTTTTCTGGATAAACAGCCCGTTTTAGGATGTGAGCACTTCCATAGCTGAACACAAATATCTATTTGAAACAGCACTGAAGTGCACTCCTAAATGAGCACACAAGGTTGTTACTTTTTTTTTTTTTTTTTCAGTATTTAATGTAGGATGCAGGTCATCACTGTGCTGTTTCCAAGATTTAATATTTTGATTTGGACATTTTAGTGCCAACTATGTAGCAAATCACTTCATGCATTGTAAACCCTCCAAAATCTTCAAAATTAAACATGAAAATGACCAAAGGAACTACTAGCAGTCAGTGATGAATGCCATTGGCAAATAAAGTTAAATATGGCTATCTTTTGTACATAAAGACATGATTATTTGATCTGCTTGGGAACAAACCTGCAAAACTGTTCTAGTTGAAAAACAAAGGGACAAAGTTATCTGGGCTTGACTGAAGTCCAGGATTTTTCATTAGTTGCATGTTTATTAAAACAATTAAAAAAAAGAGATTGTAACAATGTAAAAACAAATTCCTTAAATATAATAATAAAAAAAAGATTTTACATTCTAGTCTCAAATTAACTTATGCATAAATGACTGTTACCCTGTAACAACTTCATTATCTGATTTTTCTGAATTAAATATCTATTTTGGTATTTGCAATTTTCGTACCGATTTGGGTTTGTAATGTGATGTAAGCTCAGGGTTTTTTTGCACTTCTTACCTGTTTAAACAGTTTGAGTAAATACGCATTTTATTAGAATAATAGAAAAAAAGGAATTGAATGCAAATATAAAACACTGTTCTCTTCTATGTCTGGATTAGCAACGAACTCTGCATGACAAAAAAAAAAAGACTTCTTTATGTCAGTATACTTGGCTTTATAAAGACCATTAGTACTTTGTTCTCTAAAACAAAGTACAAGCATCTAATTGTTTGAAAGATTTTACTTGAGAGTTTTGCCACTACGTTTCTGCTGATACATGTTTATATTTTATTGGGAAAAGAAATACAGTTTAAAAAACAACAACAATTGTACCACTTTGGATTTTATTTTAAGATCTGGCAAATTAGCTAGGAGAGTGTTTCTTTAAGCAGAATGCGCTGCTTGCATTTTGTTCTTGACCCTCTAATATTGTTCAACTCACATATAATAAGTGATACAGACTATAACATGGCATTGTCTGGTTTAGGGCATCCATTTAGGATGGACAAAATATTTTAGAAATAATCAGAACCCAGTTATGTAGAGATGCAAGCTGGTCTCTCTCTGTTTCTCCTCTCTCTGAAAATTGCTGTATATAGCCCAGTTTTTACAATCCATACTTAGATCACCCTATGCTTTAGTTGGTTGCAATCATTTAAGTTTGAATTGCTGTATTTGGTTGTTTTGAACTGTGTGAGGTTTGGGGAGGGAAAGGTGGAAGAGCTATTTCACGTTAGATGAATCTATAGAAGGAGAGTTTTGTTGTTGCTTACGTTTGCATGCTTCTGTAAAATTTCTGACTTAATTTCTTGTTAAGTATACCAGGTTAATAACATATTTCACACTTTGAATTTATGTATTTGAAAACAGAAGTGTAAATCTGTTTACATGTTTTGTCTCTGAAAACATGAACCAAGCAATACTATTATATCCAAATGTACATTTTAAAGGCTATGAAGTGAAATTTTATCAGTCTCCTAAACATTTATATTCTGTAGCATCTTTCTAATAAAAGATGAGTGAGAATCATTTGGTTCAGATCTAGATAAAAAGGGAAAAAATGTAAATGAATTATGCTTGTTTATGAATTCTGCACAGAATCAATTCAGTTTCATCTGTTATGTTGTGGATAATTTCATGAATTTAGATCTGTGAGTATGCTTATTATATTAAAATAGTCTTTCATTTATGCAGCTGATCACTTCTCTAAGGCAGGTATGTTTCGTTATCTGAATGAAACAAAACCAGAGGATTGGCACTCACATATAACTATCCACTTCTTGTGTTATACTTTTGCACACATAGGCTGCGCCGTTGAGCTACCAGTCAGATAAAACTGTTTTCTTACTTGATATTGTGTAATGGGTGGAACTGAAGATGTACTTAACAGAACTGGATATCAGCATCTTTTTGTGTTTGTTACCATAATGGATTTGGGGGAAAATGCTGTATGTTTCTAAGTACCTACTTGTAATGTTTGTCAGTGTCTTATAAGTTTGACCCTATTAGATTTTTTTTTGTATCCATAAATATGCTGTAGTTACTTTTTAATACAGTGCTTATAACACACTTATTTGTTCTTTTGAAATGGATATCAATTTCCTATTAAACATTTATCTGCGTACCAGGGAAATTAATAATAAATTTACCCCCAAAAAATAAATAAATCTTGTTGTATTTAAAAATATGCTTCATAAAAGTAGTTAAAAGGTGCTATTCCTGAACAGAATTTAAACTTAATTCATTTCTAAAGCTGTCTGTTGCTTTATTTAAAGTAACTTTTTCAAAAAGTGTAAAGATACTTTAATATATATATATATGTTTATATGTCTGTGTGTATACATATATATATATATATATATATATATATGTACATACATATATATATACACACACACATATGCACACACTTTTAATTTAGGTATTGAATTTTACCCATACCATAAGATCAACCAATTAACCTCTCTATTTGTGAAAGGGATTTGAGAAGTCAAAGTGAATATTATTGCTGCTCATCTAATTGAAGATGTAAAATATTCTGTAAGTCTAAGCAAAAGATTATTCTGTTCTGCTTAATTTGTAATACACATTAGTAATGTATTTGCATAAACACTAACCACATCTAATATGGGGGGGAGGGGGCAGGATCTCTGAGCAGTGTGTTTAATATTTTTAGTTTTCTGGGTTTTGTTGTCTTTTGGTATTATATACTGGGGTATTTCCACATTTTGAATGATAAATAAGGTACAATACATGGAAAATGTAAGAACATTTATATGAAATTAGCAGTCACTTAATGAAAGGAAGAAATTAAAAAAAGAGTGAATTACCTTCTGTAATGGAACTATTACACCTTCAGTTAATAACTGATTGGTGAGATAAATTTCATACTGTGTAGATCTGTGATACATTGCTAAAGATGCTGTTTCCGTTTCAGAAAACCTGTTTACAAATGTGTACTTTATTTTTAAGTACTAGTTTGTTATCTGTAGACAATCTTTTTTTTTTCGTCTGACTCTTCTCATTATAATTGTTTTTGCATGTTTCTGTGTGTCTGTGTACGTGGTCTTTTTATGAATCTTTGTGAGAAAATAGTATTTTTTTAGGGGGGACACATGCTATCTTTAGTCATTATTTGAATCCTTTGTGTAACTGTGGCTGATTTTTCTCTCTTGTCACTGTGGATTCAGGCTCCAACTTACCTGAAACAAATTCTGTTTGGTACTGATAAGATCACTTTTTATGAAGCAGGATACATTTTTAAATGGTCATTTTCAAAACTCTTTAATATTAATTTCAGATGTTATAACAATGTAATACTTTTTTTTTTTTTCCTAATGTCCTATCAGGATATTATTCTTGTATTTTTATAAGGTTATATGTAGTGATGTTGTAGTTTTTCATTAACAACGTATAATGATGTATTCTGGAAATGTGCTGTCACTTAAATGTGTATGTACTTAATTTGGTTAGGAGACATATGTCTGTGATCGCTAAAAAAAGCATAGCAGAAATTACAGTATAAAGAGCAGCAGACAGAGTCATTAGGTTTGAAGTATACCTACCTTGTATATATAAAATAATTACAAAGTAATCAGAAACTCCTCCTTGTTTTTTAGTATAATAAAGTGAAGTTGTATAAATGTTGTACAGTGGCATGGGGCAAGGCTTATTTTATGCTGGTGCAGCTGTGGTTAGGAAATTTGCAGTATCCACGGCTTGAATGTATAATGCAGCCCAACAGATCTCTGGCCTTGTAATTATTTTTAGTATATATATTACATTGCAGTTTCTATTATAGAACTAAGGACCTTGTCTTGGATCAAGATTCTGTTTTGTTATTTGTTGTATAAATGCTGGGGGGGAAATGTTTCCTACCCTAAAACCCTACCAAACAGTCAGGGGACGAAAGAAGAGGATTAACAGGTAGAAAAGGAGAGAAGAGCAGTGATGAGTATTAGCGCTGATTCATTTGCGGTCTGCATGTGCGAAGTTTTGGCTTGTATTTTTTTCTTGTAAGTATTATAGCAATGGAGTTTTAACAGAGGGGTTGAGAAGTTCATAAGGAAAAATAGCAGGCAATTGTAGGTGCGTTTGAAAATCCTCCCAACTATGATGAGCAGTGGGAGAATGGGTATTTGCTTGCAGATCTGGCAGCTGGAGAGTTTGTCTCTTTGGCCACTCATACGTATTTGCCAAGAGGATATTATGAATGAAAACTGATAAAGTGTGGTTAGCCAGGATTTGAAAATGAAGATGAACAAGTGAAATATGACAGGAGGAGGAAGGGAAAGGGGAAGTAGGGGTGATGGAGGTAAACGGAAGTACTCCAAAGTGTCTTTTAAATGGTCCAAATCCCTGGCTAGAAAACAGCAAGCTTATTTTTTGTCAAAGCCAGTGAAGAGATTATTTGAGAAACTAGTGCAAAAGTTGATGAAAACCTGGACAGGAGGTTTACATATCAGTTGATAAGAGTCTGTATTTTGGCATTATGCAGGAAGAATCTGGAAGACTTTAGACCTGGTAAAAACATGGTAAAAACCATGGTAAAAACAACCTGAAGATTATGGGTAGATGATATAATGAGAAACCAGCAAAGGTACCAAAGGAAAAGTGAAAGGACATTAGCTGGGAGAGTTGAAATGATAGAAAGTTGAAGAACTCTCTTCTATTTATTTTGAGCTTGAACCAAAAGATACGTATGTCCACACGTGTTCCTATAAGAGACAAGTCATCTCAGATCATGTAGTTTTTATTTAAATTGAGATTCTACTGTTGTCATTTAATTCTGATGTCAGATAAATATTTAACATAACAAATCAGAATGCTAGAACAAAATTGGTCAGCCCAGATTTAATGTGAAGACTTCTGTTTTGTTCAGTATGTTAAATCATGTGTTATAGATAAAGTAGACAAAATCAGTCAAGACAAAAATCACACATTTATTCTCCAGGTCATGGACAGCTCATGGAAGGAATAAAATCTTTTCCAGATTTTGTTTTACTTAGGCAAATGATAAATGTGTTAACATTCTGATAAATGTGTCCGCTTACTTTTTTCAATAATTTGATCGCTACTGCACAATGCTTGAGTATTTAAAAGCATGGTAGATCTAAGGTTTAGTTGTTGAACTTGTAGAAGCAATGACTGAATGTGTTAAAACCAATTGCTCAGTTCAATGGTAGTAATGGGCTGAGAGATACAAGACTAATGTAACTATTTGCTATCATGAAAAACATTTGAAATAAATCCTACGGCTTTATAACGTCCTGTGCGATTGTTTGTATGTCCCTTTTGTGTGTATACCTAGATGCACAAGGTTTCTGTCATCCTCTTTTTCTCTCTCTTTTTCTTAATAGATATATATATGTATGTATGTATGTGCAGGTCTTAAGCTTGGGAAGTACTAAAGAAACCACTCCAGTTTGTGTAAAGGTATTGATGTGTTGGGGGGGGGGGGGGGGATATTCTAATGAAATCTTTATAAAATGAGGCCCCCTCTTTACCTGAGAATGGACTTGTATTCCCAGTCATGTATGTGTCATTTGAAACTATACCTGAGAAAAATTTTAGCTCCCCTACTGATGTTTTCATCCTGAGAGACCCAGTTTGGTAGCATAGCACTAATCTGTTCAGTCATGGCTTTGGTACGGTATATGGAGAGCAATGACTTATTCTGAAGTTCTTGTTGCTGGGGTGGCAGAGGGGATGGCATACATTAGACCTTGTAAAATGAAGAAAATAGGTCCGGTAAGATTGTCATAGGGTGTGTGTTAAAGTGATTTGTTTTGTTTGTTTGTTTTGTTTTGTGTTGCTTTGTTTTTTTAAATACTTCGCTGCTGCAATGATTCCTAAATGCTGTGCAAAGATTTAAGTAGCAACTGCTCCCATTTCTTAAGAATTTAATTTCAGGTCCTATGAACGAAGAGGTTTGTGCCACTCTGTACCCACCTAATTGCTTTTTCCATATTTCTTCATATTTATGGGCCCTTCCAAAGGGTCATACTGAAAATGTTGGATTTGCACTGTGTAGGTTCAGGTTCAGCATCATCTACTCAAAGTTTTCTGTGACAGTTGTCTTGCATGTGCCCTAGAGAGAGAGAGATATTTGACGAGTCTGAACTTAAACAAAAGTGGAGAGAGGAAGAGAGAGAGGCTGCTGTCATACCTGATGGAGGAAACTGATTAGACATTGACACAGTTCATGAATTCTTAGATTTTAAGGACAGAATAACTACTATATTATCTAGTCTCACCTACTGTATAAAAGGAAGTCAGAGAATCTCACCTAATTTTTTCAGTGTTGAACTCATAATATTGTAAAAATAAAAATATCTTGTCCAGAAAAGCATCAGCCATTGGTTTGAAGGTATTAAGTGATAGTAAGTCACCTTCTTTCCTCCCTTATCATTCCAAAAGTGAATCACGCTACATTTAAAGGAGTAGGACACCCTATTGCTAATCTGAGTTTGCCTGGCTTTGAGGTCCAGTCCAAATTCTTCATATTCCATTTTCTGAAAGACTAGCAACTGCATAATTAACTGGAACCTCCTTTCATGAAAATATTTAAGGACTGTAACTAGATTTCTTTTCAGTTTTATCAAGATAACTGCTTTAATTCCTTAAATCCTTAAATTGTAAAATATGTGTATTTTTTACTTCCAGTTTGTAAATGTTTTCTGTAGCCCTTCTCTGTACTCCTCAGTTATTCAACACCCTTCTTAAAATATGGACTGGAGAAGTAAGAAGCTTTCAATTCAGTTTGGTATTGCATTTCAGGAGAGTATGAATCATGGGTTATTCACAAAGATTTTGCAAGACACCATGAGGCAGCCTCTGCATTGCTTTTATCTTTTATGTTTGCCAAGTTATCATAGTGTGTCATACTAACGCTGGTTTACTTTGTCTAACTGTAGAAAATGTGGTGAAGAGTGAAATAAGGTCTCCTGAGCACCCATGTTTCATGTTTTCCTCCTCTTAAACATGCAATTCCCACAACTGAGATCAGCAAAAGAGTAAGTCACATTTACAAGTAGCATGGAAACTTCTGTGGACTATAGAAGTAGCTACCACAAGTGACAACCCTAGTCTGCCATTTCTCTCTCATGTGTTGATAACATCAACATCTTCTTTGCAGCCTTTAGTGCAGAGAAAAGATCATGATAAAGCCCCCATCTTGCTCCTGCCCTTGCCACCCTCTTTCTCCTGCCACAGTCCATACTTTAATCACGGGGTCTGTAGAATGACTGCAACTCAGTGTCTTAGGTGGGGTGACTTTTTTTTTTCCTGCCTATGAATAAGTGATCCCTGCTGGCTTTTGTATTATGATTTGATGGTGATGTTAGAGTTTTAAAATGGGATGTGGCCTGGAGGGCATGTGCTTCAAAGTAGCTCACCTACTTTCTCGGTGTATTGCAGTGTGTCCCTCTGGCAGGAGAAGTGTCAGAATCCTAATTTTTTTTTCACCTGTCTGCAAGATTGACATCTCCTGTGTTGCATTCTATGAGTTATAGGAATTTGTTGTTTTATAAAGCAGGAACATCCCGAAGCATGTCCTATTTGCAAACTTAGTAAATGCTGTATGCAAAGTGGAAGAATACAGTGATAAGGTACAATTTATATCCTTTCAACTGCATCTCATTTTTATGACACTAACAAACAGCTATATGAGGAGATGGCAAAATTGCACCAGTAATACATCTGTGTAGTGGGATTCTTGCAGTTAGCTGTAGCAATTCCAAGAGACGGTGTAGGGCCAGAAATGACTGTCAAATTGCTGGCAAAGCAGAGCCAAGTAGGTAACATTGCCATGATCAGAAGTGTCCCACTAGTGGCCATTTGTAATTAACAATGGGGATGAGCTTGTAATTAGGCATATGATTCTACTGTGTGAAATTTTAAGGTTGAATTTGACCTCTCAATATTTAGGTTTCCATCTTTAAGCAGTGACCACTTCTTGCATTATTCATGTCAGTAATCTTACGACATTATCTGAAGCTACTTATTTGTAAAAGGTGAGCAGTGTTAGCAAATGGGACCCTAAAGTCGAGAGACTGATTAAGACCCCAAAATACTGTTAATAATTCTAATGCTATTTTTGTTTTTTTTTTTTTTTGAAAACCAATAGAAAAAATTGTTTGTCTTCCCTACCTTTTTCTGGGACAAAGTATCAGTTATCACAGAGAAGTGTGCTGACATTTCCGATACAGCACTTACAATTGCTGGTATGAACCAATTTAAAGGACAAATAACCTTAAGTCTGTGTTAGCTTTCCTGATCATGTTCCTTTCCTTAGGAGATGGAAAGAATGTGAGATCCAGTAGTTCTAGCTTCTCTTTCATTCTTCACCATCAACTTGCAAATTTCTGGAAGGTTGAGTCTCCTTCATATTCAACTTCCCATTCCATGTAGGAAAGTTGACTATCAAGAATTGCTTAAAGACAACAGTGTTGGAAAAGATATGTTCTATCCCTCCCACTGCAGTGTATGAAGCGTCAGGTTCTTTTTCTCTTTATTCTTTTGTTTTTCTTTGTCTCTCCACTGCTTTGTAAGTCAAAATCCCATACTGAGAAGACGCGAGCTGATATCAGCCAGTGCCTCACCAGCGTGCATTTTTAAGGAACATGATCATTCGGTTGCTCCTCATCCTGTTTCAGCAATTTCTTTGTGTGCAAGCAGTACAACTAGAAAAATGATTGCATTATTGTGTATGTCAGACATGATTTTAATATTTGTTTATGGAATTTTAACCCATGATAACTAAAAGACTAATACTTTTTCTATACACATAAATGTGAGGTATCTGTCCTAGTTCAGACCGCTTCCACCTACCCTGCTTTCTTCAGATGAGCAACATTGAATGACTGGCAAGAAACTATAAAAAGCTATCTGAGTTTTAACTTACTGCCCCCACAGAAATTACATACGATGTCTTTAATGGATCAAAATTTCCCTAAAGTCTGAGTTAGAGTATTTTTAAAAGGCCAAGAGCCATCATTCTTACCTGCATTAATATCCAAAGCACTACTGAATCAAAATAACATTTCTCAGGCCATCTCTCTTCTTGTGTTTGTCCCAGCTAGAACAAACAACTGAGCTCTTACAATACCCTAC
Organism: Aythya fuligula; assembly: GCF_009819795.1. Lineage (NCBI taxonomy): Eukaryota > Metazoa > Chordata > Aves > Anseriformes > Anatidae > Aythya > Aythya fuligula. Next base: position 28,204,469 of record NC_045565.1, read on the forward strand.
AATGGAATTCAACTTTTAAATGAAACAAGAAGAAAATGATTTTATTCATTAGGACTTGTTTCAAGACCTTTCTGTTCATCCAGAACTTCTTGGCAGTGTGAATTAAAACGGGAAGATTCTCAGCTAAGCATGGCTGGCACTGTTGTTTGTTTGTGTGTTGTGTTTTTTTGTTTTTTTTTAATCCAGGTGTTACATTGCCAGCGTGTGAAGTTTTGTGCATTTTGTTTCTAACTGTGCATTGCATTGAGGAAATTCAAACTGTCTTGATAGGGCTGTCAATGCCTTCATTATCAGGTTGGGTTCCAGGAACCCATTTTGCTACTGTGTGACCTTTTATACCAGTCAATAAAGCCGGTGGATTTCTGCTGGTGTACAAATGAAATAAGACAGTAATGAGTCAGGCCACAGAAAACAGCAAACAGCGAGGTATCAGTATATTTATCACTGTGTATGGCAGCTGCCATTGACCTGTGTAAAGAAGTTTTATGCTGGTTTGGTTAAACCTTGCTTAAACATTTGACTTTGTGCGTGAATCATGCAATCCAGATCTCTATATGTTGGTAAATTAAATGTATACTCAAAATCTGCTTTAGACTGCTGCGTTCATATACTTTATAACCTGCGGGACTTTCTTCCACTTTCCTCACCTGGCTGTGTTTGACAAGGGTCCTCAGGAGACTGTGTGCTGGTGTCCTTCCAGACACCCCCAGTGAGTCAGGGAAGAGGAACAGCTGCTTCTCAGGAGTGCCTTGTGTGCCTTCTTCAGACCAACGTGTTTTCTGTAACCACATTTATTAATATTCCTATTTTAATGCATCCATGTATGTATTCACCGTATCAGGAGTGTGGTAGCATTCGGTTTTGTTGTCCTGAGCGCTGCTGTTTGTGTCTGCAGTTCAGTCTTTCAGCCCCGTGTATTTACCAGCCATTCAGGCCGCTTGCAGTATTCACACATACATTATGTAAAATAAAATAAAATCAACTACATTATTAAGACTGTGGGGGTTGTGAATAGATTATTACAATTTGCCTATCATGGTAATGACACCTGTTAGAGGTGTGATACAAAAGGCAGTGACAGGCAGTGTAATTTAGTAATTGTAGCCATTGTACTATGGAGCTGGTCAGTTCACCAGGCAAGTACAAAGAAAGCAGTGTTAAGGCTAAGCAGGGGTGGGTAAGCTTAATAGACAGAGCTGGTGCTTCACTGAAAGAAACTTTTGGTGGAGGGCTAACTCCCCGGGGAAGGAGTTAGAATGAGTTGAAAAGAATGAACAGAAGTATAAAAATGGTACGGGTTTTCTTGTTTCTGTTCTTAAAGTGATAGAGGACTTCTGGTGATGAGCACGGCTTGTCCCACTTGCTCAAGGAGGGCAGAGGGAGAGAAGGAAACTTTTTGAAATACCAAGAGGCTAGGAGGCTGTTCGTTTATTGCTGCCACAGTGCTGAAGTAAGGCCAGGCTCACAGCTGTGTCTTTCCTCATCTGGCAGAACATCACAGCTAGCTTTGGCAAAACTGTTTTTCTACTGAGGTGGTGATCAAGGAGTCACAGGGTCAGAAGGTAAATCTGAGAGGTCACAGAAAGCCACTGCTGTCAAGTCATAAACTCATGCCCTGGACAGATGTGCATGTATATGATTTGAGTGCTTGTCTGGGTGGCACCCCTGCCCCCTGCTATCTGAAGAGTTAACTACAGTCTGAAAAGTGAAATGAGGTCTTCAGTGGCTTTTTTGCTGATATATAGAAACCAAAATATTCATGGTGGGTTTTGTTGTTTTTGTTTTATTTTTATATTAGAGGTCATGAAGCTAAAGATACAAGGTTAATTTTGTTACTAGTTCCTTTGTAAGTGTGTTTGTTTTGTAAACAGTTTGGAGCACAGACCACAGCTTCCATACCTTGGGCACAGAGGATTGAATGGTCAATGTTTTGTTAATAACAGACAGCATTGCTTTCAATCACTTTGTGAGCCAAAGAGCAACACAAAGACCACACAAATTAACCTTTTCCCTGATGCAGTATCCCTATAGACTCCTAAGAGACTGTGTAAAATACACAGTCATTAATTAATTTTCTGTTTCTGTAATGATGAGAATGCCAAATAGCTTATAGACTTCTTATACCAGACTTTTTTAATTATTAAGTACTCTGAGCTTGTCTTTATCTCTTCGTCCCTCTACCCTCCATCTGGATATTTGATTTTCCAGCAAGCATATTGGTCTTTTTTCATGAGAACCTGTAATTATTGAACAAATTGTTGTCACAATGAAGACCTTTTTAGGTTTTCATGAGGATGCATTAGAAAACAATAGTCTTGCAAGATAAGTAGTAGACAGAGCACTGCAGCATATTTGGGCCAGATTGACTCCTTTAACAGCTTTAAAGGAACAAGGAAGTAGCCTGAAGTTAACAAAGATCTGCACAGCAGGGCATTTATGCTAGCAAATACTAATTCACATTTGCTAAACAGTATAAACAGATTTGCAGGCAACACCAGGCATCCCATTTAAACGGATTAGGTGTGTCACTTACCTATTGTCTGGGCTGAGGAATGTGGGGTGCTCAATATGCTCCTTGTAATTAGCCCAATTAGGCAGACACGCCCTTTGTGCAAGCCAGTTACAGGGCACTTAATCCATCGATTGGAAAGGTAATATTTCTTCTGTGAACCGAGAGGTTTGTCCTGTGGTGCTACTTGCATTTTTGCTGATTCCACACCTAGCCGTTAAAGTGACCACGCTTCATGTGCCAGTCAGCTGGCTGATAAAGTGTATTTGATTTTTATAAACTGTGCAAACTGGTGTATTGACTTTGTTGCAGTCAGCTGACGGGTTGCTGCAAGAGGAAGGGAATACCAAAGAGCTTCGTAATTGGAGCAAAACCAAGCGTTAATAAATGGGCCATCCCTGTGGTCTCACGCTAAGTGCGGAGCGCGACTTGTTTATGTTCACAGTGCACCACCCTTACTAGTGACTTGCTTTTTTTCCCAGCAAGGGTTAAAAACACAGTGAAGGATTCATGCGATATGCATGCTATTATCACTCATTTCTGGAGGAAGTGATTCATGTTACGCTGGGGTTTCAGAAACTCCCGCGTTCTTTGTTTCCTGCCTGTTATTCAGATGGTGAAGGCCAGTTTCCCAGTCTCCCCCAGCTAGTTGGAGGGTCAGTACAATGGAGTCCCTCTGAGGCTCGGGAGGAAGTTAAAGAGCCAGTCTCAAAGGCACCTTCCTAGAAAATTATTACAAAAGAAGGTTGAGTAAAAATAGGAGAAAAATGAGCTGGTATTCAGCTGAGCACTTGCACGTTGTCTACAAACATCTGAATTAATTGTGAATTATACGCCAAAGTAAAATCGAGCTCTGTGCCAAAAGAAAGGAGCTGAAGCTCCTTGCACACTCTCGCAGTCTTCTGCTGGCTGCAGAGGGTCTCAGTGCTGAGCTGCGGAGGCAGCACTGGGTACAGGAGCAGCGGTGCAGGCTGGCAGCACGCTCAGGAGCTTCTGCACACCTCGTAGCTGGCCTTTGCAGAAACCTTTTCAGACTTGCACCTGAAGAGGTCACTGTAGTAGACTGGGCTGATACAAGCTAATTCCTCAAACATGGGTGGTAAAATCCTCACCTAATGCAACCTGAGCTTCAAATCTGCCTAGGCCCACGCTGTCATCATCCGTGCCCATTTTATCAGTGATACTGTTTCAGAAATCCTTCCCTAGCTTTATAAGGTTGCCTTTCTTTGAAGAAGCTTCCCAGGCTTGTAAAAGATCTTCCTGGAGGTAGAAATACAAAGTTCACAGAGCACAGATAGGATAAGAGATTTGGCATTGGGCTCCATTTCCTAAGGAAAATGAAATAATATCCAGTCTGTGAAACCAACAGGAGGTCATTCCACTCGGCTCTCCCAGGCTAAAGTATTGTGCATAAAATTATCATATAAGGTGTGAAAGAATGCTTCTTTCAAACAGACAAGAAATTGGATCAAAGGCGACACACCTCTGCTTGAGAGCAGCCTTTACTTCTCATGAAATCACTGGGGCTCCTTGATGGGTTGAAGGCAAGGATGTGGCTGCTGCCCTGCTTGTGGCCACATTCAACCTTCCTGGAGTCAGGCTCAGTGTTTGTGTACGGTGTTTAAAGGGTAATAGCACTAAACACTGCCCTCACAAACCACCGTAATTACTTCTACTGCTGAAAAAAAAAACACAGAACATGAACAAAAATATCGTAGAAAAGCTATTTCTAACACTAGTGCTGCTCTTTATGGCTAAGTGGCAGCCATCATTTTTTTCCTAAATTATGTGTTCTTTTTTCAAGCATTTGGATGATGCAAACCAGATTTTTGTGGCAGCATTATTGCTCATAGCCAAAAGAGCATTCAAGGAAACACTGTATTTCTGCTAAATTGCCATTTATTCAGAACACTTTGACTTGTTTATCCCTTTTCATTCTCCTAACAAATCAAGTAGTCATTGAGCTTGTATTTCTGAACATAAGTTCAGTAATAATTTTAGGAAAAGTAAGATCTATCATCCAATTTTTGGAGGGTAGGGGGATATGCAAACTTCTGGCTCTTAGGCTATTTTTAAAAGGAAAACTCCCCAGGAAAACTGTTTTCCAGTAAAACTTCCTGTTTGTTTTGGATTTTTTTTTTCTTACATGTAATACTATAGTAGAAATTTTTTGATGTAATTGGATTCTGGATGGTGTTCTGGAGTTATTTTTTGGTTTGTTTACTCATTGTTTGGAATGATGCTGTTAGTTTAGAAAAAGAATCATTGTTAGCATTCATTAGAAGAACACTGTGAATGCCTTTTAGTTATTAACATTGCTTTTTATTCACTTTGAGTGTTCCTAATAGTAAGTGTTTAATGGAGGGAATGTTCCAGAGAAAAGGAATGGTAAGAGATAATCATGCAAAGGTATGTAATTATGAATATTTGTCTCAGGCATGTGAATATGAAAGTTCTTTGGGGTTCATCCAGTCAGCAAGTAAGAACAATAACATGAGATGGAGGTGATTAATCTCATGTTGCAGAGAGAAAAATAAGAATTGCAAGTAATCAAAACAGTATCTAGGACAAATAGTTCACAGGCAATCCGTAGGCCACACATGTTCACATGAACAAATTATTGAATTGTTTCAAGGTGAGCACATGTGTATACAAGAAAATTTTTGTATGCTGTCGTGAATGGAAAAATGTACTAATACAGTTGCATAAATTGTTTATTTTACGGATACTACACAATTCCATTTTCAAAATAGACCATTTCTGTTCTGCCTGTAAAGAATGGGAAGTACAATCATTAGTTTAGAACCGACTTTGCAATTCAGACTTTTACATTAAAGAAAGCAAGGTGACAGTCAGCTCTATCTAACGCATGCTATATCCCTGAAAACATTGTATCATTCACCTTTGAACATAATACTGCGATTCATTTTAAGATGAAAGCTTTTAGAAGCTAGAATGAAGGATCAAAATAAACATATTTTTCTTTGTGGTATTTTCTGATTTGGGGCATTTCTGCATTGTATGTTCTCTTGTTCTGCTGTTTGGTTTCTGCATAGCTGCTCATTCCCCTCTTTAAAAAGTCTGGAGTTTTTATAGGGACATTTTTTATCCTTACTAGGCATTGTAACTTTTAGCTCAATAGTTTTTAATTTGATTACAGTGAATTAAGTTTACCTTAGGATCTTTGGAGCCCCATAGAGAGCTGATCTGATTAATTACTGTACAAAATAGATTGTTAAAATAACTAGGTTTTATGCAGTTTCTCTTTGTTCTTTCCCGTAGCTTCTGTAATTCATAGACGTTGATACTGCTGGATGAGTGAGGTTAATGCAGGAGACAAATTCCCACAGGCTTGCTCCCTTTTCTGATTTCAAGAGCAGACTCCTGTGGGTGTGGACCATGTGGATCCCCCACCAGGGCTGCACTGTGTGCCTGCCGGTGTGTTGAATCCCGTCTGTCAGTCCAAGTAGAAGACCAACAGAGGAATCAGGATGGCCTTATGTACAGGTCATTATGACTTTAGCAGCAAATGAACATCTCTAATGCAGAGTACAGACTTAAGTTTGTTTTATTTATGGTTTTAATTGTAGCAACCTTCAATAACCACAGCCAGAAAATATATTATACTGATCATCACTGCTCCTGGCCTGTGTAGTGTCTGGACTATTTGTGAGCAAGCGGAGTCAAGTCTCAGAGCTCAGGACATTGCTACACTTTTTTATGGATTTGCACAGGTCAGGGAGGTTAGTGGTTTGTATAAGCAGATGCGGTCCTGCTCTTGAACCAGTCCTTAGTGTAGACATGGCTTCCAGTCATATTCATCCTCGTATGACAAATAAACATGGTTTATACCACTCTTGGGCAGCTTATTCCCCCCTCTGCAATTTTGGCAGGCTCAGTGGTGACAAAGTGGACAGAGTTTTAAGCTGGTTGGTGCAACAGGATATAAGGGTCATTCTGAAGGGAAGGGAAACCTCCTGTGTTGACCGTGAATTGTATTTTTGATGGATGGAACTGCACAGCAGGAACTAGAAGGGGAAAGCCACCACATGCTCCAAGCACCTTCACATGTCCGTGTGCCACCAGAGGTGACAACTCACAGCCAGGCGAGTGGGCAAGGGGCTGGTCTTAGCCCAGGGCAAACAGCTCACTGCCTTTGTCCACTCCCTCTTTCTCCAGCACAGATCAAAGTGAATAAAAATGGTGCTTTTCTGGAGAGAGGCAAACTGGCTAATACAATCTCATCAGCTTTTATAACTTGGATTGGGGGTTTCCAGAGTTAACTCAGGTGTGTAGCCGTGAAGTCCAATATCAATCTCTTCAAACAGACCAGGGATTTCCAAAGCTGAATCAGGTTTGTAGAGATAAAGTCCAGCATTTTTTCTCTTCAAACAGACCGTGCAGCCTTCAGTTTGTGAGAGATTTGTTAATGTGACCCTATGCGTTTTCTAGCTCTGATTCATTTATAGGTTTTCTGTGATTTTTTTCAAATCTTCCATTTAAGCTTGGCCATTTGTAATTTTCCTCTGACAGCTGGAGAAGTGGTGTGAAGGGAGGAGAGCTGCGATGTTACTTACTTTCCCCTTTTGGGGTATAGGCCTCATTTTATGGCACTATTGAAAGTTCTCAGTAGTTTAGTCCCTTTTTGAAGCGGGAAAGGTGCTGCTGCACTGATGTCATCAAAGAAAAATGAGCTGGTATTGAGCTGAAAAGTGCATAAAAAGTTTATGGATCTTTTTAAAAAGTTTTACCCTGAACTGCAGCAGTGGATTTTAACCTGAACAAAACCAAATCAAGTGTTAAACCTTTCCACATTTGGATTTTGTAATGGTAACTGAAACTTTAAAGGCGATGTGAGAGAGGTGAAGTACTTAGTGAAAGGCCCTGGTGATGTGTGCTGCTGAGGCATCCAGAGCAGGAGCAGGGCTGGGCCTGCCGGAAAGAGATGCTAAAACTCACTTAAACTAGGCTGGTGCCAAGAATTTATCACCCATCTGTTCTGCCTTGATTTTATATTTCATTATCACCTGCAAAAAAGTCTGATTTCTGAGCATTTATTGTGAAATTAATAAAAGAGTTTACAAGGCAGTGCTGTAATGCACTCCAGGGTGTGTCCTGCTGGCCTGGTGCCATTTCTGAAGTTGTTGGAGTTGTTGCTCATAAAGTTTGTGCTTCGGTTTGTGGTCAGCGCAGAACAATATCCCAGGAAAAATACTGCAGAGTGCTGGCAGTGCTACCTGGCAGAAAGCTAGCTGGCATGCATAGCCCCAGACTGTGTAAGGGCTCTGCCTATAGCAGCCTTTATCCTGCGTTGTACCTGATGTGGCACCAAAGTTGTGATTACTTCCTGATAGCCGTGCTATTTGCTTCTTTCTTTTCTCAGAAACTCATATACGAGATATATATCAGAGATATTTGTGATAAGATGCATCTGTAGATATGTATATGTGTATGCATGTATGTTTAAAATGATGAGGAGCTAATCCTTAAAGAGAAACCTAAAGATGAGGAAGAATCCTGGAGCTAAAAAGTTGAAGAGTTTCTTAATCCATTGCTGTCTTTTCTCAGCAATGTAAACCACAGGAGCTGTGGGATTAGATATCTTTCTGAGAGTTATAGTTTTGTCTGGCATTGTGTGGGACTTGGGTATATTTTAATACACATTCATCACTGCCTTTTAGTAGCAACTGTAGCTTCTGTGCATGCCAGCACTGGGTAGCCTTAGTCAAGCAGCTTTTTCCTTTACTATTTCTTTCCTTTTTTTTTTTCTTTTTTTTTTTTTTAATTTACTTTTGCTATCTGTAGTGCATGCAATTAACATCTAAATGAGTTTTCTGCAGATAGGCCAGGAATTTGATCAACTCCAAAATATAGGACATACTTAAAGGGTTTCTTTCAGTGTTTGGATAGTGTGTTTTGTTGTTTTTTGTTTTTGTTTGTTTTTTAATTTCTCTTTTCTCCCCTCCCCCCTCTCCCCCCCTTTTTTAAAGTGTTCAGGTTAGTTCTTTTTAATTTCTTTTCAAAGGAGGCATTGTTAGAAGTTTAAGCCTGGTAGACTGAGAAAATTTAATTAACCAGATTTTTAATACTTTAAATTGTACTTATCAATGGTATAATTGCAGGGTGTTGGGTGCAAAATGTATATGCTGAAGTTTCTTTAAAACTTCTGTTGCTTATTGTCATTACTTTGTTATTCAATTAATATAGTGCCTAAAGGCTCAAACTATAATCAAGAGTTCACTGTAGTGAGTACTGTACAAGCACATGGTCTGATTTAGGATGTGAATGGATGATTGTGATCAATTCAGCTGTGGTGGCTTCATGATTTGCTTCTCAGATGAGCTACGATAACCAATTGTATATTAATTACTGCTTTGTTGCAATCAATCCTGGCTTGCAGTGGTGGCTTAAACTGATGTACTTTTCGCTGTAATTACAGTGGTTTAGAAGTACATAATGGAGTAAGAACATTCAGTTCATGCAGTGAATGGATGCCCCTGGGCTTGCAGCAATTTCATCAACTACCTATAGCCAGAGTCCTGGAACTGAACTACTAAGAACAGGGTACATGATGTTTGGGAGAAAAAGAAATGTTAGGAGTGAAGTGCAGGAGAAGATTTCCAACATCCGGTACTACGCCCCACAATACTGTTCCTGTTTGACTGCTCCATATTTTTTCTGCTTGTTCCACTAGTGCAGATCTTAGAAATCTTAAAAATCTTCCATCAAACCTGTGGACTATAATTTCTTCCTTTGCTGTTCCAGTCACAGTTATAATGAGGCAAGGTCCTTTGCTCAAAGTGTTGCGGCAATAATGCCATTTGCTTTTGTGTAAAGCTCCTTCCATAAGTGCCTCGTGATGCCCAGAAATGCAGAAACATCTCAAATATTTTAGACCAAATTATTCAGAAAGTACATAGCAAGTGAGCTACTTATTTGGAGTGTAGGTGTTATGGCTTTCTATTTGGACCTTTTCTGAGTTAGCAAGCACGGTCATTATTGCTAGCGTTAGGTGATGGTTGCACTTGATGATCATATATAGCTTTTCCAACCCAAATGACTCTATGATCCTATGATTCACCAGCTTAGAGATGTGTTCTGTACTTATCTGAGCTTCCAAGATGCGGAATTTGTTCCTTTGCATAGCACAGCAGTCAGAAGGGAAGACAACATCTATATGATTAAGGTTTGTTCAGTCTATGTTCAAATGTATTGGCAGATTTGATATAAATCCCCAAAACACAAAATAGTTACTTAATGCCATGCCAGATATATCAGATAGATGATCGATATGAATTAAAAATTGATATGTGCATGTATTTCCAGTTCCAGACTGAGCATATGGACTACTCTTGTACCTTTTCTCCCAAGAAAACAAACTGTTTCAATTTCAGCCTGTGCTGATACTTGTTGTCTTCTTGTTATAGTCATCTCTAAAAGTATGTTATGATGTAAAGGACACAGCTGCTGTCCTTTTACAACTTACATACATGTATATAGACAAACACTGGTTCTTATCTTTTATACAAATGAAGTTAACAAACATGTGCCAGAGGTACGGCTGTGCTCTTCTCCCCTTGTGGCTGAAAGTTCTGCCAGTCAGAATTTCAGTTTGCAAAGCCAGGCTAAACATATGATGTGGATTGGATATTTTGTTGATTAATTTATGGCTTCATAGTCTGTTTAGGAAAAGGCAACTGTGCAAGTTTTCATTTAAAATAACAAAGACTAATGATGGGCCTTACTGAAAAATATATAAATATTTTTATATGTTTACTTTCTTCACAGTTATTATAACCTACGTTACTCTGATTTCAGTCTGAAAAAGAATCAACTTTGGGCCAACTCCAGTTCCCTTTATTGTTCCACTTGGAAACAAATTCTTATTTCTTGCTTTGGCAATCTGTCAGCCAATAAGTCAGTTTTAAACTAATTATTATAGGCATGGAGGCCTGCAACAGAAATCAAGATTTCTCCTGTTTTGTTCACTTTAAAAATTGATGCAATTTCTCCTAAATCATGAAAGGATCAAAAATGAGAGTAAGCAAATAACAGGACCTTTCTATATACCACAAAAGTGTGTAGTTTTCTCTCCACTACCTTCTGAAGTTGTCCATAGCTAGATATAGGGTAAGAGTAGACACTGCTATTGCCATTAGAACCTCTGTGCACCCAGCACACACTGTAAGTGTTAAGTAATTCACCAGCTTTTTAGCTTTTTTCTTTTTACCCTGAGCCAGATCAGCAGGAAGTAGTTGTTAGTTTTGTTTTGTTTTTGACTTTCCTTCTTGGTGTGGCGCTGTGTCTGCTTTCTAGGTTCCTTTGTGACTTTTGATTGAAGAAGTCATCCAGGTTCTCAAGTGCTTAGAATGCTGGCGCGTCCTCGATCTTTCTCAGGCTGTTCCAATCAAACACAGTAATGGTGACTTTTAATCTTAAAGGTTTTTTTTTTGTTGTTGTTGTTGTTTTATGTTTGCTACAGGATTCTGTGAAGAGCTTCTGTTTCTGGTGTATGTTGTATAGGATAGACGTTCTCTGGCTGATTCTGAGCTAGGCATGTATTTGATTGCAGTGTTTCTTACTGTTGATCTCTATTCTAATATCCACTTTACATACAAAGTAGTATATTAATTCTCTCATTAAAAATATGTAGCTATCTCCAATTACCCATTCTTGCAAATAGAACTTTGCTGTAAGGAGGTACTGAAAATGTTGAGGTGAATTCAGTAAATACCTAAAGTTTAATTTAAGATCCCCAAAAGTAAAATGTGGTTACAAGGCCATGGACATAGATCTCATCTTGACCTTTTTATTTGTTAGAACACTTCAGCAGAGAGTAGATAGAGAAAAGGAGAACAAGGACACTGTAAAATGCCGCAGTTGCAGCTCTTTTCGAGTTGCTTTCACATTCTGATACCCCATTAAGAGTTCGACAGCATGCTCTGAGAAATGCCTGTTCTGCACTTGAATATCTTGTTTCATGGAAATGCTGCAGTGTGTGCTTCCAAAATGATGATGATTTATATTTTCATTTTTTTTCATTTTTTTAGACTTAATATGTATAGTGATTGAAGAGCAAAACCTTATGTTAGGGTGCCATTTAAGTACAGATTTCTAGTGTTCATGAAACAGTATGTGTGTACACAGAAGAATGATCTCCGTTGATGAACAGAACTTCATTCCAGTTAGACACATTTATTGTATTGTGTATCCAGGCCTCTCCAGACACTCACTCATAAACTCTGTTCATGGTCTATGCCCAAAGAGGAACCATAGTTCAAGTAGAATTGCAGGTTATCACATGGCTGTGTAGTTGAGGCTGTGTAGATCAAAGGCACATTTATGCAATTAAGAATGAAGCACTATCTCGAATCACAAAGCATGTGGAAACCATACATTTTTTTTCACCTGGTCTCTTTCATTTAAGCCCACGTCTCTAGTCTCTGCGAGAAATATTAAAAACATGTATCTTCCTATCTCACATGTTGTTGCTAAGCTCTTGAATAGATGAAAGGATGTTCACTATGTCACTGGATCTTTCAGTTGACCACAGTGGTATGTTCTAGTTGAGGAATTTGGCAATGACTTGTGCTTTAGTGGAAATGCTTTGAAGAAGATGGTATTATCTGTAAGCCAACCTGTTAGAATCTGGCCTTTATGCTAGATCTTTCCTTCCCACATAAACAAGGCAACAGAAGATTATTCAGACTTTGTAGATAGTCTTAGTAAAAACATGGACTGACCAAATACAGGTAACGTTCAACTTGAAGAATGATTTTGTCGAATATTAAAATACATAAATGTTCCTAGAAGTAGATGGGCATTATGTGGGTAAGGAGAAATGTCGTTTTCAGTTAGGCACTGGAAACTTGGTTATATTTTGGAATTCCCAGAGGAGAATCACTGGCATGATGTCTAACAAATAGTGACAGAGGTGATGTCTAAATTAAACATTCATGTTCCTTCACATGGCTATTTGCTGAAATATTTATGTTTGAATATATTTAATTCTTTTTTATGATTAAAGTTTTCACAAAGTATGCATGTTTGTTTACGCCCCAGAGATTAGGGTCAGTGTTAGGATGTGAAAGTCAACTGATTAGATACTACTTTGGTTTAACAATTATGTATTTTTTTTTTCATGAGGTTTCAAGTAAATTTAAAAGTATATAATTATTTTTGTCTTCATAAAGTTGTTGAAATCTCATGGGTTTCTATAAAATTGAAGCTGTTATGAGAAAAACAATGTATAATGAACTAAAAAAAGATAATCCTATGTCACTGCTTGTATTCAGAAATATTTTTAAAAAACAGTTCTGTAAAGGTTAACAGTGGTGATTGGTAAATCTATTGATGGGTTTACTTTTATCATGGGAATTTTGTATGTTTGATTAACACAGTATTATGATTAACAAACTTGATTTTTGCAGAATTTTCCTGTATAAGCTTTAAGATTTCCACTTCTTTTGGTCACAAGTGTTTTTACCAACTGCTTCTGGTCCCTTCAGTGGTGGATTTTCAGCTCTAATATCTAGGTGACACATGAGGTCTGCAAATCTGACTTACACAACACCCCTAATGTATCGTATTCCCTGAGCATCCACACATTTCCAGATCTTTTCACATGTTAATATTTTTTTGATTTTATCATAGTGTTGTTGCTTTTTTTTTTTTTTTCATTTTCATTGCTGCTTCAAATAGCTTCCAAGCCTGTTGCTTCTTTGCGTTACCTGTCCTTGCTTTATTATGCCACTAGCTTCCCATTTTCTAGCTCACTGAAAACAACCTTTCAAGTACTTTCTCTGCTATCTGAAACTCTGTTCTTGGCTCCTGTTCTTTTATGAGTGCACAGTTGGTCAGCTAATGATGATTGCCTCCATCACCCACTGACTGGTTCTGGCTATTTTGCTGCATACGGAGCCTCAACAAAAATTAATTCTGCTCATGAATAATAGGTATGATTTCATGCTATAACTAAACTAATCTAATGGTGAGCTGCCACTGAAGGGGACAGGTACAGACCTCCTCATCTATACAGTAATAGGTAATTTAGTTAATACACCTAAGGTAATTTTGTGAGACCTCTTGATGTACTATTAACTTTACACTTCGAGGTATTTACACTTAGTGAATTGAAATTTTAACTTGCAGCAGAAATGGGAAGAGACTTAATGGTCAAAGCATCTGTTCTGAAGTAACATCAGATACAATTGAGGAGAATACAGCAAGGCTTGGGTGAACACAGGAAACATAAAGTAATGCCTGTTTCTGTGCTCTCACGTCCTGAGCTGTTAATCCAAGCCCTGACATGAATCTTGATAGCCCAACTGGTTTATCTAAAGTCTGGCAAACAGGAGCAGAATAAATGTCTGGGAAACATCTCTCCAGAACAGTACTGAGCTCTGTCTGTACTATGGCTCACCATCAGACCTGTATTGACACAATTTTCCTGTGTCTGCTTATTGAAGAGTTTATGGCCATTTTGCTGCAGGAACAGAATGGGTTATCTGTGTGCCTTCAGCTCTTTATATCCAGAAATTTACATAGGTACTTTAAAATTTTGCAAGATTATTTAATTGTTCATGTGCATTTTCATCACATTTTTGCTTGAATTTTGTAGTCCTACAAAGCTATTTTTTATGAAAAAGCTGGTTTTCTTAATTGCTTTTTCAAATTTTTATTCTAAAGTTTATGAAGTTGTCTTTAATCCCCAGCTGATTATTTTTCCCCTTTTGAACTCTATTTCCTGAAAATCTTGTGTTATAGCTATTTGATTTGAGAAAGTGTTTGCAAAACATATCTATGTATTTTAAACTTTTTTTTGCCACTCTTTACAGTACAAAGGGCTGTATTACAAATTCCAGTGTATTTATTCATTCCTGATAGAGAGGCCAAATTAATTTTTTTTTTTTCTTCTCCCATCTGATATTTTGACTTGGAGAATATTGTAACGTTTACATATCCCATTCTCAGCCTGACTGTTGGTATATCACGAGACTGTCCCACAGGCTTTATAAAACTAGACGATTAGCCTTAATTGTCCGCCTCTCTCTAACACTGCTTGCTATTTTTCTGCCAAACACAACAGTCAATATGGGATGCTTCTAAAGGAGAGAAGTTACACAATTTGTGAGAGATGTATTTTTCTTTTATTTTTTTTCCACATAGATTGTTTGAATATTGCAAATTGGCTACCATAATTATGTAACTCAAGTTAGAATAACTGAAGAAATAAAAGATAACTTGCTCTTTAGCTCGTCAATGGCTCAAGATAAACTACTCTGCTCTAGGCTGAAGTTAAGTTCATATCCAAAGTAGATATTTGGGTGTTTTATATGATTTCCTATTTAGCTTGAAGACTTTCTTTTGACATTACGGAGATGTCAAGGCTAAATTCAGTTCAATAATTTCATGATTAAACATTTATTTTAAGTTAGCTTCCTTCCTCTCCAGTGTCAGGAGACAAGTCTTCCCAAACCAGCACAGACATTTTTGAATATCCCCCTAAGTGAACATTAGCAAGGTATGAATGAGAAATGAGACATCTTGATGTTTTGAAGAGATTGAAGGCAGACAAAAGATGATTTACAGAAGATTTTATGAAGGAACACCAGTGGTTTTACTTGATAAACAAGTCCAAATCATTCAGATGAATGCTTGATTCTGGAAATAAATGATTTTTTTGTTGTTGTTTGGCAATTTTCATATGTTCCAGCCTGTCCATTTGGGGAACATATTGTTTTACATTGAATTAGGTAGATTTTACTATTTCTTAAGCAGGGAGGTTGCCATGGCAAGTTCATAGTATTGACAAAATATTTCTTCCTGTATGTGAAGATTTTTCCCATGCATCTCCAAAATACTGTCCTCTTGTTACTTTTCCAAACACAAGACATACAGGAGGAATGAATAGCTGACATGTGCTATTGGAAATCAGACTAAAGATGCCAAACTCTTT
The DNA here is from genome assembly GCF_009819795.1 of Aythya fuligula. NCBI lineage: Eukaryota > Metazoa > Chordata > Aves > Anseriformes > Anatidae > Aythya > Aythya fuligula. The sequence continues at coordinate 28,219,936 of NC_045565.1, forward strand.
TTCTTCATACTGGCATTCATGCTTAATATTAAGATGAGTTATCTTCCTGTAATTCATACTAGCTTACTGAAGCTTCTGTAAAGATGATTATTTTTTAATTATTTTTTTTTTACAATGGTGAGATATTATGTGCTTGGATAAGGAAATGTTTCTTTTCTCTGTCAGTAGTTAGTAATTAGTAATAATACTAAATAGTTAGTAGTTAGTAATACAACAATTGTTTGATAATATTTCATTCACAGTGGCACTCTCAAAATAGTGGCTGCCGATTGATTTTTAAGAAAATAATTACTTGTTTCTAACATCCCTAAAGAAATAATTATGTAATAAAAAAATTACGACTGACGTATTCGTTACCTATAACAAGTGCAAGTATTTATTGAAATTTTAAGCAATTTCATAGGGTTTTATATTTAAATATCGAAACCTATTAAAATTGCCCATGGAGGTTTGTGGGAGAGGTTATCTATGGGCCTCTGCTAATTAATTATGATATATTTTATTTCCATGTGATTTGTCACTACTAGTCCTGTAAGGACTACAGGAAAAATCATTTGTTTAATCTGACTGGGACCTTGTGGCATTTAATTGTAAGCATAACTGTGATACAATAAATCCAAATGAATTTGGACAGTGATTAACAGGGAGCTCCTTGATATGGTAATGAGATTAAAAAAATGGTTCCTAAGTGTTTCTGTGGTTTTCATTAACATTTTTGCAACTAAACAGTTTTTAGGATAAGAGCGGTTGCTTGCTGTTGACCAGGATACATTACTGGTAGAACGTAACCTGTGTGATGAATATGTAGCGTGAAAATACCTGTTTATGCATGTATGTAATGTATAAATATTTATGTATTTATGTATGTGTACATATGGAAAGTGTACAATGAAAATACAATATGGAAGGCTTATGCTGCATTTAATTTGGTGAGCCAAACAAAAATACACTGCAGAGTTAACCTTATTATTACATATATTTAAGCATCCTAAAAATGTACTGTTTAACTAATCACACACATGTAGTTCTTGCCCTGAAAGCTTATTATCTAAGACACCTGCAAATATTCAGACATCTGCATAGCTTTACTACTGTGAGTAGTTCTACTGATTTTGTTTATCTGTTTTTGTAGGATTTATGCCAAAATTTTTCATTAAATGGCAAATTTACAGCATAAAAAATGAGAAAGGAGAAAAATAAATAAGAAATATGATACAGCTATTCAGAAAGCATATATGTTGATCTTTTCAGATGCGTTGGCATCACATTGCTAAAAAGCCCAAGTTTTAAAGAATGTATCTGTAATTTTGCTATTTAGCAGAATTATAGCAAAACTATAGAGAAGAAAAAGAGTATTTCAATCAAAAACATCAAACTGCTGCTTGAACTTCAAGGCAAAGGAATTATTTGTTTGTTTATTCTTGCAACTTCCCTTCTGTTTGTTTTAGTCTTTTTCCAAAACTTGGTTCATCTTCCGCTATGCTGGTCTTTAAGTGAACTTGATATCATCTGCAATTGTTTGATCATCTTTCTCTTATTTATACTTTTTATTTTAATACTTTCATTGCTGCAGACAAAAATGTTGGTTGATTGAAATACTGAAACCGGCATTCTTTGTAACCAGCATTCATGTAACAGCAGTGAATTATTCATATTCCGCCCTGGCAAAATGCTTTTCCATGCTCCAGAAGGAAAAGTGGCTCAGTTTCCACAACTCCATTCCTCAGCAGTATGATTGCTAACTAGAGGTCACTATCAGCTGTCACTGTAACATTGTGCTTCTTCACCAGTGGAAATTAGGCTGTACCACAAACCGGAGACCTAACAGAGGTCACCATTTTGTGGCTTAATGAACAAGCAAGACTTGAATTTCAGACTTACTGCCAGCCCTCGGTATATGGCATTTCCCTTTAGAATCTGGCTCATCTGGGAAATCTTTAATATGAGGAACGTACAGTATATGGATGCTTGTTTGTTCATTTGTTTGTTTTCAGTTACTTAAAAAGGGGCAGATGCAGTTCAGCTGGAGAGGGAGCACCTTAATACTCTCACATTGTATGCTACAAATACCTACCTGCTTTATCCACCTTTGTGCTGAGGTTTCTGCACTGAGCTCAACTTTATGCCTAGTTATTTGCTTGGCCTTCGACAGCCAGCAAACACTTCCATTGAAGCACGTTCTTTGTACTACCGTGTAAGTTTGTCCACTGCATTCCTTGGCCCCTGTATTTCTTTGTGTCAGTCATTCCTATAGCTCCCTCCTGTGTGTACTGTTTCATGAAATCACTAGAGAAGGAGACTCAGTATTTCTTAGAACTGATGTTATGGCAGCCCTGTCACCAGCATAATAAAGGTTTCTTGTTTCCATTTGGATGTAGAATTAGAGAAAGGACTTTGAGACATCCTCTAACCCTACCACAGCTCCAAGGCAGGACCCATGATGTGAGTGGTTTAGCTAGTTTTGTTTTATTTTGCATCTGGGTTTGAATCAGCAGATTTATTCAATTCAATAAAGGGTTTTACTCGATTAGATGTCAAAGAGTTTTATTTATGTAGGACATATATTGCCAGGTACTGTTTATTTAGAGGTTACTGCAGCTGCCCAGTTGCAGTTCACTGTTGGCTGCAGAGCTTGCATGATGGAACTTCCATAGTACAAAGCAAAGCTTCCTTCAGCTTGGTACCTGAAAAGAAGGGAGTAAACACATACTGACAGTAGTGCTGAAATCTTCAGCACAGCAATGATTAGCAATAGCATTTAACCAACCAACAGTCCATTGTTTGATTACAGCCATTAATTTGACATAATCTTAGTTGCAGTGGCATCGCAGTTGTTATTTCAGGCTGTTTGCGAACTCAAGAACATAGTTATGTCATTGCAAATTGTTTTAATTTTTCCATCTATGAAGATTTTTCTTGGGCCTGTGAGTTAGAAATGTGTTTCTGAAGAGAGCTTAGATGTTGCAGCTGAATATTGCAGCCAAGAGTGAACACTGCATCAAATTTTGCTTTTGTGTTATCGTGGAATATGCAGAACCTTGTTCAAAGGTTGCACAACAGCCATAGTCTAAATGTGTTTTTTCTTTTTTTCTGTTGAGAGACATATGATAAAAGGGCTGTGAGCTACCTAGACCTCAGAGTTGCTTAATAGCTTGTGGGAGCTAGCTACTTGCCAATTTTAGAGCATCGGTCTATCTGACTTAACCACATGTAGACTTACTGGCAGGTCTACTCAAATCAGTGGTGTAATTATTTACTTCTTAAAGAGAAAACAGGCATGCAGTATAATGACCTTACAATAACTTTCAGTTTTATGTGGAGAAAAATAAACAGTTGTCATTTCCTTGTTATTTTGAGGTTTAAGCCTTTACCACAAAGGTTTTAAATATTTACTAACTACTATGTTCTCTGAAATTTCTCTATTTAAAAATACAATGAATTTATTCAGGGCAGTCTTTCTACTGCAACAAGCTTCACAATCTCGATTACAGAACATTGTAAATGAATGCCTTTCCACTTCATTTTTCTTGGTATTACTTAATTCTTAACTCAAAGAGTTTATTACATTTAGTATTTTAGCTGCCAGCTTTGCATTTGTTTTTTATTAAATAGTTCAAAATATAAAGGCGCTTTTTTATTATTATTATTTGTGATACATCCACATTCATAGAAAAAAATATTTGGGGCATTATAAGTTATCCCATATCACATCAAAGGTTTTCTTAAAAAAAATCTTCACACGTATCTCAAAAAAAATATCTTCACATCAGAATTGTGTTGATGTTGAGGAAACTGAGTGAAGAACTATTCACTTCTTTTTTAATACTGTTACACTTAAATCCAGTCTGTAGAGGAGAAAGTATTCTGATTTAGCCAGATATTAATTGTTGTATGTTGTACCTTACCTGACGTTGGTGGTTAATAATTCCATTGCTCTTTTTTGTTTATTTCTAATAGCTACTCTGAGATCTTTAGCGCTTAACGTTGAAAATAGATGAAGCTGCAACTTTTCTATGACTAGGGAAGGAAACAATTCTAGGTCAGTTGTACAGGACTAATGGCCTGGTGGAGCTGGCTGTAGGAATTATTAATTTAGGATGTGTATTTGTGATGCAAGAATTGCATCATTTCAATTTCTACTAGCTTCTAAATGTATAACCTCTGAAGCTAGTCCATATCTAGGGTTTGTCCTGAGAAATACCATTTTCAACCCTTTTTATTTCAAACCCAAGTGGAGAATTAAAACATTGATCTTACTTTTTTTTCCTCACTGAACAGGAAGCTCTGCAGAGTTTTGGCTTGGAAACACTGGAATGTTTTGTTTTAGTTGGAAATCATGAAATGAAACTTTCAGTGTTTGCAAACCACGTCAAACTATTTCATCAAACTATTTCAGTCTGGGTTGACCTTAACCTTTGTTATCCCCAAATTGCTACAACCCTCTGTGGTAGCTGTAGTCCTAGCATGAAGGACTACACTTATGGCTGTTAAACTGAAAGCATTTGGCTTTCTGGAGAAAATGCATCTCCATGATGCATCGCATCAGTTAGATCAGATGGCAGATCACAAAGTTTAAGATGAGAGCCTGGATTCAGCCATTTTAGCTAGATCTGACAGAGAAAGTGTCACTGTACGCTGGTTGGAGGTTAATGCCCAAAGAGCTTAGACTATGGGAAAGAAACCCACAGTGCTTCCAAACGTGTGAGTCAAGGTGAACCAAGTCTCAGACGGTTTGTCTGTATCCTACCCGTAGCAGGTGAGGAATGCTCACACATCATTTGCTAGCTCTGCTGTTATGGTGATGGTACAGGATAGCACTAGGCTTAGCCAGATACCTGGTGGGGAAAGAAGGGCAAAAATCTGATAATACTATCTTAAGTTACTTCAATCATTTGATGACTAAATCTATTCTCAAAATATTATTGGACAAAAATTATTTTTTCTGTACTATTCCTCCTGTATACAAACAAGAGCTCAATAGCCCAAGCAGAAGTACCTTAGTATCAGAATGATCCAAGAAGAAACTTTTCAGTTTGCATCTATGCTTAGTCTGATTTAGCCTCAGGTAAAGCTAAAGCGTTCCAAAGCAAAACCAAAAACCCTCAGTAAAATTCTTACCCAGTTGTTAACATGGCTTAGCATGAAGAACTTCACAATATCCGTAGTCCGGTGCTGTAGATAAACTTTAAATCTTTATTTGTAAATTAAAAATGGTAGCATTAAAAAAAAAAATCTAACTTTGAAATGCATATTCCTGCTGTTATCCTGTGACATTTCATAAGCAAAAGCTTCCCTCCTTGCAAAGCAGTGTGCATATGAGCAGGCAGCCATGCCCTAACTGATGGACTCCATCCAGCACTGTTTAGCCAGGCTGCAGACTGGCCTCGCAATGCTTCTTTAGCTGAACGAGCAGCAACATATTCATTTTGTAATTGAGTAAACAAAGGCACTGACAATGTTGATAGCTGGCATCAGGAACACGTATTTTGTCTTTGCTTTCAAAAGCTGGTTTTAGTTCTGAATAAAATGCTAAAGTATTTGTAAAAATGTCACTTTTTCCTGCTCTGTTGATAGATTTTTTGTTTTCTAGAAGTAAATGTCATTAAACATATATTTCTCATGTCCACAAGCAGAAAGAGCAAACATAACTCAGGATTTATGAATTTTCAAAATCCACCATAAAATAGTACAAGGGAAATTGCTGAACATATCTGAAATAACTTAAAATTTACTTGTGCTGCTTGTTGTCCTCTTAGTCTGGATAATCAACATATTGTTATCTCCTGAAGTGGCAGATGCCAAGTATGTGATAGCAGAAGCCAATGTGAAAAAAGGTAGCAGTGCTCTTTGTGGTGTTCTAGAGCCCTGGAAAGATGCAGCCATTGCTCAGCTGTAGTTTCTTAATGGCTAATACTCCTTTAGGATGGGGGTGGAAAGTGAAAGCAGACACTTCTGTCTTTGCTTTTGCCATGCTATGTTCTCAGTTTGTTATCCAAGATGAGCGAAATGAGAGTCATAAACTTGCAGCCTCAAATATCACTCTGTATGTTTAAGCATCTTAGCACAGGCTGAGAGGTATATGCAGCCTACTAAACTGGGAATTGTGGGGTGGGTGGTTGTTTTGGTCTTGGTAACAGAAAATGCGGGTCATCTTGGGTGGGGAAAGTAGGTATATTTTTATGCAGAGCCCAATACTAACAAGTAAATATTTACCTTGGAGCGGTAATGTCATGTTACTGTGCTATTTCATTGTAGGAATAAGTAAAAGGTAAATGTTTGCTTTTTAGTTTTTGTCCCTGGTGCTTTTAATATAATACGGTTTAAAATTCTTATTCATATCTTAAAAAGGCAGTTTTCTCTTTTTACAGAGAAAAGACAACAAAGACAACAGCAATTCAAGCTTCCTTTAATGTTTCACCATGGTGCGATTGCCCATCCTGGGAGAACAGCCTCTAACACTTTCCTTGTTCATGTCTATCATATCCTTAGCCTTTCTGCCTAGATTACTAGCATGGCTGCCAGCTAGAAACAGATTTGGGGGGCAGTTTTACTGATAGGGACATCAGTTCAATGGGGAGTGAATTCTGCCTCAAAAGTCTTATCACCCAGGAGTGACTTAGGGTCATTATTGCTACCTTCATTTCTGCTGTTGTCTTATAGGTGACTCAGAATCCTTCTGCTTGTTCTGTAGATCCTAGCCTGCCTTTTTAGTTCCCTGGATTATAATGAACAACTGGACCAAGTTTGTCTTCAACAAAATCGAATTTGATACCTTGTAGGCTTGCTCTCTCTACAAAAACGAGATGAGTTTTGGGTGTGCCAGTCACAATTAGAAAAGATACTCTAAGTATATTATTAGACGTACTTTTTTTCCTAACCATAAAAGACAGTGAGTGGTCAGTCATCTTTGCAGCTATTGCTAATGATTTGCCATGTCTTTTGACAGAAGTAGGATTTTATTTTAGGTGACTTAATCATGGACTCTTGGTAGCAGTGAGAATAGCAATAGAGTATGGTCTATGACCTTGTCCTGTCAGTGCCGATAAACCAGACTATACATTCAGATTTAAAACAAATGAAAGTTTCTGTCAGTAATCCTGGGGGTGATTTCTATGACTTCCTTGACAGGAGTATTGAGACAAGAAAGCTTCTAAAAACTTCCTTGGAACAATGCAAAAAGATAAAGCTATCTGCAGCTGAGCTATCTGTAATGAGAGCGGGTCCCAGCATGGGGAGGGCTGCAAATAGGGAGATCTGCAGCAAGAACAACAGTGCAACCAAAAGCAATGGCAGGAGGATGTGAGTGTGTTTTGGCACAAGCATATGGGAACTGGCAGCAAACCATGAATAGATTATGTGTGCTGAGCTAGTCAGGAGTGGTTATATTTGTGTACAATGTTTATTTGCTAAGCTTTATGGTCAACTTCATTACTCTTCATTTTATTCATTATTATGTCACTGAACAGCAACTTGTTAAAAGATTAAAAGTTCCAATTGGTTGCTCATGCCTAAGGTATGTAAATGCTTTGCAGCTCTGGCAGTAATTTGCTGACATTCGGGCAATTTGCACTTAATACATACACGCACACACGAGCACCGTGTACGTAATTTTTTTAGAAAAGTAGTACAATGCAGTTAGGTATTAATGTAAAGGATCTAATCCTGAAATCCTGACACCAAAATGCCTTTTATTTCTTTGGAAATGACCAGTTTAAATGTCTGTAGGAGAGACACAGAGAGAAGTGTTTTGTAAAAACTAAGAACAAACACTAAAGAGGCAAAATCTAAAGCTAGTTTAAAATCCAGGGTGCAATAGTTAGTACTAAGTTCCTTTGATGATCAGAATTTTCTCAACCAGTTTCTCAAAGTAGTTGCATATACATGTGCACAAATACACGTACACTGAAATGTGTTGATCTGTGTGTGCATATTTATTCAGGCAAATGATTTTACATTAAATTTTACCCTTCTCACACTCAACACGTAATTCTTATTTGCATTCAGCTTTACAAATATTTGTTACAAAGTTGGGGTTTGATACTGGGCTGCTACGTCTCCAAACCTAGTGGCAATGTTCACATTTTGAACCTTTATAGGCAGCAGTTCTGTGAGCACAACTTTGTATGCTCCACCTTGAAAAACAGAATCAGGTATTGGCCACTTAGAGTAATTCTCTCATTAGAGAACATGTATTTCCTCAACCAGACCTGCAAAGTCATGCTTTACTACATGAATTGGGATAGAGTAAGGCTAGTATGAGCCAGCAGTCTTTTCTAAGTAAAACTACAGATTTTTCTATAAAAGCAGATTTTTAAAACACATGAAGTGATTTTGTGCAGTTTGGTTGTGTCACTTAAAACCAGACATAGGTCATATCTGTTAAGTTTTTAGCAATTACAGAAACAGGCATATAACTTCACAAAAAATAAAGCCTGGAAGCTAAATCATTTTGAGATCTTCACAATAGTGGAAGTAGAAAGTGAAATATGTTTATATCACTTTTTTTATATAATCATGCATGGCAGTGTTTGTGTACAAATATGTGATGAAGTCCTGTCATATACACCCCATACAGGAGAAACTGAGTAAAGGAAACTGAATGTTACAGATTTCTTGTCAAACTCTATGGACAAAAGAAAGTGTTTAAAAACTTGCTTAGCTAAAACCTAAGTTAAAGAGGGAAGAACAAAAGTGATGTAGACTGCATGCCACCAGTTATGGTGTTATTTGAATAGTCTACACTGTCAGAATTTCCAAATCATTGAATAGACAAGACTGCTCAATTTCATATGTGAATTATTAATAAACAGATAATAATTTAATGAAGATTTCTTCAAACATACGTTTTTGAAAATGAATGAGAGCAAAAGCACTTTTATTCAGTTAAGTAAAATCCATACTCAAAAAAATATTTTTATTTAAAGAATTAGCTGACTTTATTTTATTTCAGGCAAATTCTAACAAAATAGTAGTAAATAGTCAAGTAATTTAAGGTAAACTATGTATTGATACAAGTGAACAGCCTTGGAGAAAATGGTAATGGAGAAATACAATAATTTACTTATAAAATAAATTGTTTCCAATAACTGAGACTGGTAAACACTGAAATTCGTTATTAGTTGATAGAGATTTTTGTCATAATTTTGTTGTGCTTTCCTCGTGAATGGATACCCTAAAGCTACATGGATGATTAGCAGCTCATCAACCATTCCTGTAAATAATGGAGGGACAGTGGAAAAATCTATGAAGAATCATAGTGTTCTACAAATATGGTATGTTTATCTTTAAAATTCTAAGGAAGTACAAAGAGAGAAAATTTTATTGTTGACCATTTACTAATTCTTACATCAAATAAACAGTTGTAAAAGTTTTGGCACCTTTTAACAGTGTATTTAGTAGTGTATTGTATGCAGTAGAGGCAATTTTCATATAACCATGATTTAATGACATGAGAAAACTTAGATTTAGAGGGGTGAATGGTATACTATTTCCTTTTTCCCCAAAGTTTATCAGCCTATCTGATTAAAAATATTACCTTTCCCTCCAATGCTGCTTTACACCAACATGTCATTCTACAGGCACGTCTTATAAAGTCAAGGCATGTTGATATAAGGTTGCATGAGTGGTTCTTTTTTTTTCCACCTTACCATTTTTTTTATTTTTATTTTTTAGTTTTCTGGGGATGAAAACTGTAGTAAGCTCCTTGTGTGTTTCTAAGATTATGATACTCCTTTATGATCTATTGCATTTCCCAAAGTTAGGCTAGCGTTTTACTAGACTGGCTGATCAACCTAAAAATAAATAGCATTTATTTATTAAGTAAATATATCTGTTTGTGTTTGTTTTTGTTTTTGTTTTTCAATAAAAGAGTTGTTTACTTTTTTTCTTTCTCTCAAGTTTAGAAGTTTGGATGCTTTTTCTCTCCTCTCCTCTGCATAGTAATGGGATAGAAAAGAAAATGTAAGCTACAAGACCTAAAGGAGTATGGTTGGTCTCCTCAGGACATAAACCCTCTCTCAGAGACCATTCAACATAAGCTAATAGTGACTGGCAGGGGATAAGCCATTCCAGGTTAGATGAGAACCAAGCATGTTCTTTTTACTGGCATGTAAATTATTGAAATCCTGAAGTTAGTTGTGAAAATGCCAGGGATTTTTTTGAAACCAGGATAATGCCCTCAGGGATTTGTGGCAAGAAATGATTCTGCACTGGTCAGTGGAATACCCTGAGAAGTCTCGTGAGTATTCTGCATATGTATTTTCTGTTTGTCTATGAGCAGAATATTTCAGAAAAAGCTAAACCAGAAATATCTCTGCCATTCACTACCATGCAGAATAACATAAAGGAATGTGAAACCACCAGAGAATGTTGAGAACAGAGGATCCAAGCAAGCTGTTACTTGTGATTGGAAGTTCATAATCAGTTACATTTCGAATACAGTCTCTCTTGTCCTAATTCTGTTTTTCTACATTCAGTTCTTTATGCCTAAGAATGGGAGGAAAGATTTTTCTCTCATTTTTCTCCCATTTTGAAAGAATTATTCACCTACAATTACAGGCAGTGGGTAGGATTCAGAAAAACAGAAAGCATTTGGAATTTGTAGGGAATCACTTATTTTACATAAATCTTTCAGAAATGCATGGCTTAAAAAAAAAAAAAAAAAAAAAAAAAAAAAAAAAGCTATGACAGAGTATTAAAATGTAGTTGGATAAATTGGTTCTTCCATGTCATCACTCTGTTGTTAGCAGCTGCAGAAATGCCTGTATTTCTTTCCTCTGTTTTGTTCTTCTTTCCCACTTCTGTCTGCCATGTCTTCCCATCCTACACACATTCATGCACACTTTTTCTTTCTCACCCAGAGATACACTGGCTTTTAGTTTTCTAACTTTAAATTGATTAGAACACATTAATTTTTAAATAAGTGTCACATATCCTTAACCAAGCACTAAAAGGTTGAGAAGGCGTTATGGTGCAGAGTCTGATCCAGAACTCAGTGAGAAGAATTTTAAAAATATGGGCTGCCCTTCATTAGCCCTCATGATATCTCTTGACAGGCAATGTGTGCTTACGCTGCCATGCCAGGCCAGGGCAAGACCAGCTGCCATGCACCATTTACCCTCTGTCAGCAGCTTCAGTCAGAGCCTGGGCAATACTGTACACACGAGTCTGTCATGCGTCAGCATCAATTAGGCTCAGTTTGCTGCGCTTGGGAAAAGCAACAGCCCTACTATTAACCATTTTTCTTCTTTCCTCTCCCCCCATCCCCATTTGACACTAGAAGCACAAACTGTTTGATTTGGCAAGAGCATTTTCAAAGCAGTCTTTGCAAATAGGAATTGCATTTTGTTTTAAAATAACTCATTAATTTGGGCGAGTTGGTTTCATTGCAAGAAATCTGACTTGTTGGTACTATTGTGTAAATTTGGGAAGCTAGATACAACCTGGCTCTTACAACCTCTCTAATTTACCCTATCAGTTGTTATGCAGAAGTGTTGATGTCTGCCCGTCTATTACCCACATGAAGAGAGATTTACATGTGCCCATACTCATACACATACACACATTATAACAGTAAACTTTAAACTTATCACAAGGCCAGGGGACTGAAATATTTTATTAGAACCATATCTTCTGACATCCTTGTTTTATATACTCAAGATGTTTTCGATTTTTCAGTTGTAGATATGCCTTTGCATTGTTGTTTTTCTGGGTATTGTTGTTTGAAGAGCAGGGCTAAAATTTCCCCAACTTTGTGAGAAACCAGCCTGTGTGGTCATGCCTAAATTTGACTCACTATTTTGTGGCTTTTCACCGCTGTTATGGAGGGGGTGGGGAGCAAGACGACCACCCATGGTGTGTTCTCGCCAAGCAGCGTGGTGAGCAAATGAGTTCGCTGATGTGAAATGAGTGTTAAGAGAACAACCTCTTCTGGCAGAGTTTTCAAGCACTTCCCTCCTTCCCCCTCCCCAAATTACAGCTTCTTCCTCCGTATAAGTATAGAACACCCATGACTATTTATATAATAAAAGAGCTACTGTGTACTTTAATGGATGGTTAAAGACGTTTTCACAGGTCTGTATCCACATGAGATTTATAGAGACTCATAGGCCTGGTCAGTTTGTAAAACCGTGATAGCCCAAGAGACTGTTGTCAGATGTTGGTAACAAGACAGTGTTTGAAAGGAATCAAAACAATATAAATCCTGTGAGATCTGTGGCAGCAGGATGGGTTCTAATGGAGAGGAAGACAGGGTCGACCACCACACAAGAGAACAAGGAGAAGAAAGTGTTTTTTCTCTTTCAAGCTTGCAGCACCAGCAGGGGTAAGCAGGTTTCTAAAAAGAATCTCATCAGCGGATCAATCCAGTGTAACAGATGGAGTGCACAGATATTGTCTATCAGATTTCCATCGCATGTGGCAAGCAAATACATTGTTGCGACTGTTAGCAGCAAAACTTTCCCTTTTTTTAACATCATAATTACCAAGAGTTGAAAAGAGCTGCGGGTTAATGATTTCCAAACAATAACTATAGGGGGTTTGGTGGATAGCGCCTTCCCCAGGGAATACATTAGCAGGAGATACAAAGTCATTGAGCATCTTGAATGGAAGGTTTTGGATCCACAGAAATAACTGCCTATAGCAGTGCATTTTGAAAAGTAGAAATTTTCCTAGGAGAGAGAGTGGACTGTATCTTTATCTGCTGAAATTAACAGGTTTACACTGCAAACAGTGAAGATAAACTATTCTTGACATTTTGGGCTTTATCACTTTTATAAAAACATTGGAGAGGGAAAGATTGAGAAGGACTGAGAAAGATTGATAGTACATGCACAGTTACAGCAATGAGAGGTAATGTGTGCAGCTATGAATTAATTTCCCAATGTTATTAACGTTGCTGTTGTTAATTAAATGCTAGTTTCATTAAGTCTCAGTGATCAAGTAAACTTCATTCTGGATGAAAATATAATGAGTATCTCAGTATCTTCTCCATTGCTTTATTAATGCTGGATCAGAGAACATGGAAGAGAAGTTATGGCTCTGCAGGTGGGCTAATGGCTGCATGGCATTCTGCATAGTGTGCATCATGGATTAAATGGATTTGTGTTTAACAAAAACATAAGTCACAATTTATTTTTGTAAATAACATTTGTTTAGCCAAGTAAACACGTAGTACTGAACTAGAAGACCATGACATTTAGTTACAGGAGGTACCTCAAATCATACGTATGGCCAGACATTTTAAAAGTTTCTCTGGGCTCAAACGAAGAAAATGGATGAGAGGGTAGGTTATTTCTGTGATAGTGGTAGACAGTAAGACAGATTTGAAGACCCAACTCAGTTGCCTAAATGTACAGGTCTGTGACTACTTGAGATTACACAGGGTTAACTCAGCTTCCTACCCGTCCAAAGGCTCATAGGTCTCCCATAAATCCTGTATTCATAATGTCAACCTTGTGTGGATGTCTTGAATAATACTGTGTCTCACATGACTGTCGATGCTTGTGCTATTTAAAGCAACAGTAGGTTATCATGATTTTTCTTTACAGTTTTCAGTATTTTTACATTATTCAGTATTTTTTTTATCATGTACCCTAAGCATGCTGTTTTTGGTCAGCATTGAGGAACTTCAAACAAAAATCTCACTCTGAATTGGCTCCTATTCCCCTGACCCAGTACATTTTTTCTTTTTAATCTCCTGTTTGATTTCAAGCATTCTAAAACAGCCAAAACAACGTTTCCATCCTTGCTTCCTACAGAATACTTCTTCTCCTTCTGGGCCTACTTTATTTGCACAGTAACCCTGAAATTCCAGCTCTGCAGGAGCTCTGGTGTCTTTATAGTATTATAGCCAGCTTTTACATGTCTATCTAGTGACAGAAGAACCCCACTTCTGGAAAAAAAAAAAAACTGTACCTATCCACGCTCCCCTTTATATGTCTATTAATTGAGCCCTCCCTTCCTTTTCTTTACCCAACAGAATGGAAATTAGCAAATGCTCTCTGAGCACCTATTGCCCCATGAAATCTTCCTCTAAAGTCTTGAAGACTTGTTTCCCATGATCTTTACAGGATGATAGAAAGCTGGAGACAGGTCCATATTCACCTAGCTTTAGTGTGGTTCTTGCTGTGAGCACCATGCCTCAGCCCTCAAAGTAGCAACGTGAGAAGTACAGTGAGGATCTGGCACCCAAAAGCACAGGTCTGTAATTACAAAGCTGAATAAAGCGCTGTAGTTTTTGATAGTGTGTGGTGTTTGACCTGGCTTTGAGTGCTTTTGATTGAGGTCCTAACATGTCTATTAGCCTGGTAAGTGTGATGTCAGGACAGCTTTATTTCATCCAAATACTAACAAAGAACACTAAGACACAGGCAAACACACAACAAATATAAAGGAAAGCTGAGCAGGACTAGTTGAGTAACGCATCCCTGAATATTACTGATAGGTTTTTAGAGTTGTGATTGTTCAGAAACTGCCTTTATGGAAACATGAGAATTTGTGATGAGTGACTTCGATTAGGAATCTAGTACATCTACCTGAGAGAGCAAACATTCCTCCCTAGACAGCATGTGTAGTGGAGTTAGGTGAGTCTGATAAACTGGGCAACTAGCTGACAGCATCATTAGGGACATAAAAAACAGAGTTTAAGGAAAGCCAATGTAATGATAATAGCAGACATAAATTGCCCAGTCAGATATTGGCTGGAATTTGCTAAAGGAAGTAAGTCTGTCTCTGGTATTTTGTGGATTAAATGTATATATGTAAATACGCATTATGATGTGACTTGAAAGGGGAGAGTAAGTAGGCTTAGAATGAATGGATTATTTTTAACAATTTAAATGGATTTCAGACATATTAATGTAAATATTTGTTCTCAAATGGCTTAGAAAAAATGAGGATGCAAAGTTAGAAAATAGACATCTTTCTATAGCAGCTAATATAATTACAGAAGTGACCTAGACTGAAATTGAAAAAAATAGCTTTAGTGCTTTCAGGTAGAGTATGCTATTTCTGAAGTAAATTTTGGACTAGTATATCATAGCTAGACATTTACATCCTGCAGCTGCTTGCCACAAATCAGATATTTAGCTATCTGGTAATAGTGAATCTAGTTATTCTCTAAGAAAAAAATACATAAATATGAAACAAAAGGCTACTTTGAGACCTGGTAAAGGTTTGGCTTAATGAGTAACTAAAATACCTTTTTTTTTTTTTTTTTTTTTTTTTTTTTTTTTTTTTTTTTTTTCTGAAATACCACTGGAATAGTAATATTAGGCTGCCTTTGTTGTCATAATCTTTGGTTTGAAATACAAATGGATTTGAAATGTTAGGCCAATGGATTTATTCAAGGAAGTAAAGCTTAAAGGAAATTGTTCAGCAGTACTCTAGCAGTACATTAGTATTATAGATAAAAAGCATGTGTACCTTTCCAAACCCATTTTTGGGTCTGAAGTAAAGCATGGCTCAGCTGGAATTTAAGAGTGAGGCTATATTAGGAAGTATATGTCCCTGATGGAATAGCCCTTTAACAATTTCCATCTTTGTAAACTTTAACCAGTTTACTTTCAGTTCTGCTGTAGAAAGTAGGAAATTCATAGTTTTACAAACAGTCCAAGTGAGATTTAGAAAGCCTAAGAAAATTATTCAAGATCTCAGAAGAGCCAGAGTCAGACCTTGGAATTCTATAGCTCCTGGTCTTGTGTGTTTTGAAACATGCTTTTCATTTTTATAGCCTACAAGTTATTACATTATGAGTGAAAAAGTATACAGTGGTAAGGCCAGGTCTGTACAAGCATGTTGTGTAATAACTGTAAACAGTAGGCTGTATTTGTGTGATGGGAATGGAAATCCCATGATAAATGAAGCTGTAAATAGCCTGAAATCTCAGTGGAAGTGGGAAGGTGGGAAATTAATAACAATTAAAATTTGACAAAGCACAAGTGGCAAATGAATTGCATTCCTTCTTCCTGAAGGAAGTAGTAGAGGAAATACGAACACCTGAGGTAGGAGTGTTTGCGAGGTCATTCAATCAGGAGACTGGGCTGCTACTGAAGTTGGTGTAATGAAAGAAAAAAAGGGCATGGGAAAAATAGATCTGTATGCATTGTTATGTGTATTTTAATGACTTCAAAATAGCCTAAACCCATATTCAAAAGTGGAACAACAATGGAAATGAATCTGATGGGAGGTTTTACTATATCTGTAGATATCTGTAGACAAGAAGGAAAAGTGGACACAATTTATCTCTAGTACAGAACAACTTGTAAAAGGGAGCGTGGCCCAGTGCAGGGTACAGAGCCAAGAGGATCGCAGGCTCCAATCTGTTCCGAGCCACCGACACCATCTGACCCAGGCAGGTCACTTGACTTCCTTGTGCCTCTGTCAATCCAGCTGGAAAATTGGGTAACAAAAGCAGGACCTTGCTGAAAATCAGATGCTCCATCTGAGTTGAGCTGTCCTGGGTAAACAAATTACAAAACATTGATAGATACCACAGAAAAACATGGATGGACCAAAAGAGTCAGGAAGGAAGAAAGAGCGATGAGGGAAAGATCCAGCTGACAGTCCTGGGTATGTGAAGAAAACAATTTGTCTCCACGTTCACTGCTTTTTGATGGGAATTAGAAAATTAGGGAGACAATGGTGGCTGGAGTAAATGCTGTGTAAGCTCAGATTTTGGGTTGTCCAAGGACTGAAAACAATAGGAGCCATTTATTCTTTATGATGAATATTTATAAACATTAAAAAAGGCTCTCTAGGAGATGGGCATCCTGTAATTCACAAACAGAGATTGGGATGGGACCAGCCGTGACTGCACATAATTCGCTGGTCTTGCTTCAGTGGTACAATTTAGAGTTTTTAGGGTACCCCTTTGAAATAGTGTGGCCGTTTTGGTTTGGTTTTCATATATTTACATCTCAGTCTTGGATCCTGAGTCCTTTGGAAATATGTCTTGCAAAAGGACAGAATGTAGAAGCACAGACTTTTAAACTGAACTAAATCTAAATTTGGTTAGAGACCTAGCACTGTGTTAGACTGAGAGATAATAAAGCACATGTTCAGATCCCTATATTTCAAGATTGTAACTTAGGATGCATGTTTTTTTTTTTAAATACTTTGCATTATGCTATGCAAAAGGGTTGTATTAATTCACTACTTAAATTACTTTTTGAGTATGTGTGAAAATGTAGGGTAAGTGATTTTGATATAAAAAATTATTATGATATTTTTTCAGGGAAAAAAAAATCTGTGTGTAGGCTAATGAACAGACCTTTGGAAATAGGATTCAGAAAACTGAAGTTCATTTCTTGGTTCTGCTAATAGTTTTCGAGTGTCTTGGCATACTATCTTACGTCTTGTTACCTCCATTTCCCTATCTGAAAATTGGAAATAAGGATACTACCTCTTTTGCACAGAACTCCTAGTGAAGAACATTGGGTAAGAATTAAGGCCAAAATAAAGTGTGTGGTGTTCATGTTTCACTGCAGTAAACTAAGAAGGAACCTTATGCTGTTATTTATTGTGTTATTTATATCTTTATTCCACCGATCGATGGGGGTGTGACAGAAGAAAAAGAGCAGCTACATGCATGCTCAGCAACAGGAGAGGGAAGGGCCTTGCCTGTCACACCAGCACACTTGGCTTTTTCTGGCAAAGCTGCACATTAAACACTGTTCTGAAGGCCTTGAGATGCTAGGACACTAGTTCAGAATGTATTTTTAACCACATTTTGAGACTTATGTAAACACTCTAAAAACACTGTTCCATAGTAGCCTAGGTATGTATTTAAAATAGTTGTTCTTTGGCCCTTCTGATACTCAGGATGAGGCAAGGCTGGTCTGAAGATTCCAAGATGCTTAGAAATGGTCTTGAGCAGGACGAAGTACTGGGTTCACCTTAATCACTAACACTTAGGGTGGTGGATAGTATTGGAGGTGGAAGTACTGAATAACCACACTAATATTTATGAGGAGAAATACTTCCAAAAACCTGAAGTGTGTTTTGAGGGGAGACGTGCCAGAACCAAATGTCCAACAAGACATTAGTTTCCTGTCCTCATACTTGGCAAGTAGACGTTTTGTTGGAAGATGTGTTATTATGGCAGCAATGGAATTGCTTTGAGAACTATCCAAAAACAATCTCAAGAGTTGTACAGAAAAATGCTAACTTCTCTGAACACAATAAAACTGGTATTTTCTAATTGTATTTTCTAATTCTACAACCGTGTTAAGATTTACCTGTTCTGTGGGCTGCTCCTGGGTGGACCACTTTGTTCTGGTTGCCTGAGGAAGTGTGCGTTTCCCAAAAATGCTGTCAGACAGGCCACAGGAGCAAAAAGTCAGCAGCAGTAACTGAGTTCTTAGATTTTAATGTATTTATATGACTTTTTCTACTTTCAGTATTACGTCTGTTCTGATTTCTTATCCTATGAATATGCCAGGTAGTTTTCTTACTGTATTCATGACGAAGATTTTAAAAACAAGCAGGCAAAATGAGAAGCTGTTTTTAGAGTTACAAGACAGAGAGCTGTATTCAGTCACAAAGAGCTCTATTCAGTTAGCGTCACTGCTATAGGCATCCCACGGTGGTCAAATCACTCTGGGTCTTGGGTTTTCTCTTTTAAGGATCAGGATAACAGACTGTTTCTCCAAGAGATGTCTGCCATCTCTCCTTTGGTTTTGAGCTGTCATGGTCTGTAGTTGGTTTTATCCAAATATATTGTATAATGCTTAGAACAGCATAGCTCCTATCTCACTTAAGCGTAGCTTCTAAATCTTGTAGTAGTTCCATTAGAGGAAAATGTCCTCTGCTGGGAGAAATGCAGCCTAAAGTATGAGGCAAATACTGCTTTTGCTAGTGCACTTGGCAGTAATAATAGACTATGAACTGCAAAGGATGACATACTCCAATTAATTTGTGAATGAGCTATTCAAGATTCTTTCTAAGTGATTGGGGAAGGATTTGATATCTTTGAATCTTTTAGCATCAACAGTGGATCATTTTAGAATGGGACTCAGAATTTTTAAAGAGGCAACAGCAGGGCTATTCTCCTGTTTGCAGTCATTTAGGTCCCTTACTTCTCACAAACCATCCACAGGGACTCCTATACCACATACACTAGGCTTATTAGGATGTCACAAGGTACCATGCCCACAGTGGCTGTCCATAAGCAGTCACAGCAGAGGTGGGCAGTGTGCCATAAAGACAGGGGCAGCTCATTCTGAGCACGTCTGTCTATGCTGAGGAATCAAAAAAAAAATAATAAAAAAAAATTACAATGATCTGAGTTTCAGCTTCGTTCATAAAAATCAGTTCTTGCATAAATAGTAGTGAGCAGTAAGGAGCTGGCCTTGTCTCAGTCTGCTAAATTGCCATAAGGTAAGATAAAATAGATTACTAGCCAGGCGTTGCTCTTCTAGGATGTCACAGGAATGTAATGCAGTTGCAAATGGGGAGGGCAGGTGGTCCAGACAACTGCAAATGGAAAGGTGTCAGCAAGACAGTCTTCTATTAAGAAGTGATGCAATTATGAAATGGTTTGAGAACCCCTGTATTAACCCATAAAGCAACAGACACTCTCAGAGGGAATTGCCTTCTCACTGACTTTTGCCTGCTGAGCTGTATTTTCCCCCCTCAATGGAAGCATATCTCTTGTAATACATTTCTTTACGTTTCTGCCTGTGACAGTGAACCTTGCCATCTGCTATCAGGAAGATAGTAGAAAGAATGAAATGGGATTAAATGAAGAGGAGGAAAGGTTTGTAGTAATTTCAGGGCACTATAGTGATGGGCAATGACTGAAACTGGCAATAATCAAACAAATCAGAGATGAGGACGTAGTAACCTCTAGGCCAGCCTGAGAATAGCAACTTAGGCTGAAATGTTTTTTCTCAGGTGTGGGCATGTGGGGAGAAAGCCAGGTTAGGTCCTCCATTAGCATCCCTGTGAATGGTCCAGCTGCTGTGCAATGTAAGGGAGAGCTGCTGAGCCACCGTGCAGCTCTTCCACAAGGACTTTTTTCCCAAGGCAGCATTTGTGGCTGCTGTAAGCATCAAGCCTGTGGTTACTGGTACAGAGTACACAAAGAAAATACATTAGGACTTGCTTCCTGATCAAGGCTGCACTGGTCTCATGAATGGGGAGCCATTTGGGGTTGATGAAGTTTCACCAGAAAGATTTAATTCCTGGCTGTGGCACAGTATTAGGGTTTAAGCTGGCCAAACCCTATGTCTCTGTTTCACATCCAGCTGAACAAGACAGTGACACTTGTCTTCCCATGGGAAGGATAGCGGGGCCTTTGGCTGAAAAAAGTCATCCTGCAAGGCATGGGTGTGAAACTGCTCATGTGGTGATATGCGAGGTTAGCTGTGTTTGGCCTTTAGCCAGCCGTGCACATTAAGTCCCGTTTGGAGACACAGGGCTTAAAGAGGCTGGAGCGTGAGCATGTGCAGAAAAGCTTTGTGAGTGCAGGTTTTTGTGACTAACAATACTTGTGTGGTAGGATGATTAAGATTGTGATCTCAGATATTTCTGAGAATGCTTTGTCTTTCCTATTAAAAAAAAAAAAAAAAAAAAAAAAAAAAAAAAAAACAACAACAACAAAAACTTGTGGCTCTACACCCTTATTGTAGTACTATTTTAATGAAGTCTCTTTATAATAAAGGCATGACTTGCATGGTCCTAGGTTTTTACAGGTCTTCTTGAAGAAAGACAAGGAGAGTGGGAGAAGAAACCTAATTCAAATACTTCATCTGTTTTGGGGTTGAAAAGAAAGAATTGCATGTAGAGGAAAACTCACTCAAAAATGCGAAGTTAATGATATTACTAAAAGCGGGTTAAGACATTGGTTACGGAAGCTGAGCTTTATAAATAAGAGCAAATTCTAAGCTAAGGTCTCTGAAATGCCAATTACAGTCACTTGAGTACATGGGGGCATGCTGAGCTTTTGCTGGGAGAGTTAATGAGCAATTTCATAACGTGCTATATATCACTTTAAGAAGACATGATAAATTGCCACTAATGGTATTGTGTGTATAAATGGGAGCTGTTTTTGCTCTGCGTTTAGTTCTAGTGATTGGGTGGTACACCTGGAAAGACTTGTATTTTAATGGGCCCTTTTTAGCACTTTTGCACCTCGTATGTTCTGGATTATATATGATTGATGGCTTTGAATGTATGGGAAGGAAAGATATGTAGATCTTAATGCTTTTAAACCATTTGTTTTCCAGTCTCTGTAAAAGGCCTCTCTGTTTTCTGGGTAATGGTTTATACTTCTCAAGTAAACAGAAGTACGTTTCTGGAACTTTGCCTTTTAACACTATAAATCCAGTGGTTTTTATAGGAGGGTCATTCAGTTTACAACACTCTTAAGAAAAGATAGCTATTTTCGTGCTAGTCATTAAAGACGAATAAGTAGGTGGTTTGGTGAAAGGACAATTAGATGCATGGAGCAGACAAAAAAGAAATCGGCATTTGCTTTGCTTTCATGCTGGGCATTCTCCTCCTCGTTCTCTTTTAACATGGATACACCTGGTTCTCCCCTGGGTCCCCCGATGGCTCCACAGCTGCACCTTTCCTTTCTGCCTTCCTGCCTCTCCTGCTGGACCCCATCAGAGCTTGGTCTGCCCAAAGGGGTTGCTGTCGAGCAGTGTTAAAGCTTTCCCTCCTTCTTCCCCTCTAACCTCGCCCTCTCAGGGAGAGAGAGACCCCAGCAGGAAACCAAGCCCAGGTTTTCCATGTGCAAATGTACAACGTAAGAGCAGGGCTGGACCCGTGCTCTCCATGGGGATCCCATCTCTGCACGGGAACCTCAGGACACACAGAGGAGACTGCCAGGTTATTTTCTATTGATACTCCAAGGCGGGATTAATATTTAGCTGTTGCTTGGTCTTAAGCTTCCATATGTGCTTGGTGATTCTCCTGCATATTTCCAGTGTGTGCAAAGCTCGTTCTTGTGAAAAGAAAGCTCTTAACACTGGCCAGATCCACACGCAGTGCTGACACGTTTGACACAGGCTTCTCCTGCAGCTCTGTCTATATACCTCAGTCCCGTGGCCTTTTGCCCTTCAAATCCTCGGGCAGATTTGGAGCTGATGTTAGCAGGAGATGTACAAACTAACTTTTACTGAGGTACAGTTTAATACTGCAGAGTTGAAAGGCAAGTGCATTAACCCTTGCTGCCTCACGTTTTAGTATATTGCTAATAGCCACTTTTCCCCTGTGCTCCATCACTTGTACCTAGATTTTTTGATTTGTGTCATTTTTCAGACTTATGTTGATCCCCTGCGTTATCTGTATAGTGCCTCATGTTAGCTGGATTGTTGGTTTCTATTTCTAAAGCAAAACAAAGAGGTGATTACCTCATGTAACATTTCTTATCGGTGACATTATTTGTTGCCTTAGGATTGAAGGTACGTAGATGAGATGCAGAGATCCGTACACTTTCCTCTGCTGTCTGAAACATTTCATGTGTCTGTTGCTTTGGAGCTAGATTGATGCTACTTAAAATAGTAAAGCATAGCTGCTTCTCCATTCCTCAGTTTCATGTCCCTATGTCTTTCGTTGTCTTCTGTCAGGTTGAAATTCCAATTGGGAAAAGTGATTATATGGCTTTACAGCGGTTTTGCTTTTTAAATGCTTGCTTGTTAAAGTTAAGCCTCTGAATAATCATAGCAAGGTACCTTGCCCATCCCTCCTATACCTCTTTTATTTAGTTTCCATTCTTTACTGGTGTTTAATGAAACCCAAACAGAGGCTGGTCTCCTGTGTGTTTTCAGCCGTGGCCAGGGTCGGAGGGGCAGGCTGGTGTCCACCGAATTTAACCAGGATTTCAGAACCAGCGCAGCTCCGCGAGCTGATAGCACTACATGAGCCCGCAGTGAGAGTCAGCCCCTGTTCTCAACACATAAGTGTCACCAGGTGAGAGGAGGAACTCACTATGCTCCTGCTGTGAAGGACACAGTTAAATGACCTCCAGGTGTGTGTCAGAGCTGGGAGTTAAACCCCGCTCTTCAGGACTCAGATACAGCCTTTGTGGTGTCAGAAGTAGCTGTTGTTTGTTTGTTTGTTTGTTTTGCCAACTTGTGGAATTATCTGTTGAAAAAATATTTTAAGATAGGTTAAGTGTATAGCGTATGCATAATTTGAAACCCAAGTCACTAAACCACTAGAATAGCATGAGTAGAAATGATTATATGCGGAGGTGGTTTTGCTTTTGTGCCCGATTTTTATATTTGAAGTGTGATGCTACTGCCTGCTTGGGTTTATCTGCAAAATACAAATGCCCAAGTTAGCTTTCTACTGTAACACAAAACAACTAAGTGATAGGAGAAACGTAAAAAAAAAATGAAATACTTTTGTTGAGTACATTTAATAAAACAATTGTTGATTGATAGCACTTCAGAAAGAGAAGGCAAATTTGCTACTTTTTTTTTCTCTGAAATTGAAACATTCATGTTGCGTAAGACAGCAGAGCTAGGATTTCTCTAGTATTTTTTTTTTCATGTTTCTTAGTATGTTGTTGCAATGGAAAAATCTTTTTCCTGTGAATAATATCAGTATCATCCCAGCTTAGAGCGACTCTTGTACTAGCTCTTGCTCTAGTACTCAGGTATCCAGGTTTGTTCCCTGATACACCTATCAAAAGGAATTTGTGTTTGTAGTAATTATTGTCTTACTGCATTTTTATTCATATCTTTTTAATACTTGACAGTATGTTAGTATCAGTTGAAAAGTCACATATTGCAATACACATACGTTGGTTGGGCAGTATTATTGCAGAGTTCTTTCAGCTTTCTTAATCAGGTAGACTATAGCTGCTGGTTTCTGCTTGTAATATAGTAGGGATCACTGCAAAACAAAACAGACAAACAAAAAACCACAGTCCATTATAAACTTGCTAAAAGAAAATGTCTGCTCTTAACTAAGCAAAACGTTCCCCATGTCTCTAGGTATGAAAAAAGAGGAGCTTCTTCATGGAAAGCAGTAGAAACTGAAGCAAGTAGTAGTGGGAATACAAGTGAAATAGCAGTTATTGTCTCTTGGGTGCTTTGTGGGAGGTTGGGGGGTTTTGTTTTGGTTTTGAGAGAAGGAGGACTTGAGAGTGCACTGGAGTAACCGTTCCTTGCTTTATGAAAACAATTGGGCCAAAACTTGCCTACTAGGGTTGTTTGGGCTTTTCAAGGCACATTAATTGTGCAAGTAACTATATAAATGTTTCCATTGACTTGAGTACATAAAAAGTTAGCTTAATGGAAGTGCTTTTGAAAGATCTGACTCTAAACTTTCTCAGTATAAATGTTGTAAATGATAATGTGCTTTAGTCAAAAGTCACATACAAGCTTTAGTCAGATTCAACAATGCGGCCCAATTGTGCATTATTCTTCACCTAAATCCTCCCTGTGGACTTTTTATGGCAAAATTCTTTTTATATCCAACCCCACAGCATTTTGAGACAAATACATTTGCTTTTATTGAAAATAATAGAGCTAGTCTACTAGTATTTAGGCAGAATGTCTCATCCGCAATTGGCAATTTATCCTCAATACCTCTGTGTTCAGGGCTATTATTATTCTATTATTTCAGATGGGGTTTGAACACAGCGTGGACATTGTCTGTGCAGGATTTCATAAGCAAACATGAGCTTGCTCTGCCTGCACAACAAATTCTCTGCGAGTGAGAAATCTTCATGTGGAAAACAGTATAATTATAGCCTGTATGGTGCTGAACCCCAACCCCAAGAGTCAAGAAGAGAGTGAAAGTGTGTAAGGAGAGCTGTGAAACAGCTGACTGATGTGAGCTTGATGTTTGCTCCAAGCACAGCAGAGTGGGCTGCTGAAGCTCACGTAAAAACAGTCCAGAGTGACCTCCTCAATATCAGGTTGCACGTTGTCTACAGAGCCAGGAATTGAGCCCAGCTCTCCTAAGTGTCTCAACTGCTCCACGTAAATCGGTTATTTCTTCCATAATACATTTAAACACGTACTCTGCACCACAGTGAGAAATCTTACCTCTTTTTTTTTTTTTTTTAAAAAAAAAAAAAAAAAAAAAAAAGCATAGGAGATGTCTTAGGCAAGGGGGAAGAAGCAAGACAGACAGCTTGCAACCCAGCCCTCATATGAAAGTTGCCCCAGGCAATTTTGTTATGTCCATGGAAGCATATGATATTCATTGCATGGGCCCATCATTAATGCTGACTCTCTGGGAACCTGTCTTATGTTGTTTCCACTAGGGGCAGGTTAGCTAGAAAATTGATCCGATTTTATTAAAGAGTCATTTTCTTTGCTGTCTGGCAGTGGTCTCTGAAAAGATGTTTTGTCTTTTTAACGCTTGGTGATTGCTATAATAGAATCTCAGAAGTCTGATGTCCAAATTCAGTTTCTCACATGAAACTACTTTGTGGCTAAGTTTGTGCTCTCAGCATGGGCAGTTCGAAACAGAGCTAAAAGAGTCCCTCTCCATTTTATGCTGCAGGTAAAACCACTGTTTGTGTTAGCATGCCTTTAATTAGATAGAACACATTTACATTTACAGAGGGTTAATTATCCCCACTTTTTTTGATACATTTAACTATGACCAAATGCTGATATTTAGCGTGTGGTTCACTGTTTCTCACAGTTGGCCACTTGCTTAGGCTTTGATGCAATCATCATATCCAGTGGAGGTAAATAGTCTCATTCGCGGCTCTCACTCTTGCTGCTGAATCTGTCTTCCATCCAGATAGAACAAGTTTTAAACGAAAAAACAGAAAAATAATAAAAATAATAATAATAAAAAAAAAAAACAACAAAACAAAACAAAAAAAAACTCACACCTCTGTTCTGGTTTGGGGGGCAGTGAGGCCTGTGTGTAATAAAGAAGCAACTTTATTTTGCTTAAAGGTTTTTTTCTGAAAATTCCCACTTAGCTCCCTATTGATCAAAGGATAGTGGTTTAGTCAGTCTGATGGCTTAGAGGGATAAGATCTGTGAGAAAGAATCTTGCCTCTGACTGACTTTATTGTGTAGGCAGTAGGGGATTCCTCCTAGTGGTTTAATATATATATATATATATATATATATATATATATATATATATATATATATATATATATATATATAAATTTGTCTTCTGGAGAAGTGATAGCGTGAAACAGATTTTCGGATGGAGCGGGCAGAGGTGGAGATTGTAAAAGCATTCTCCAAACATGCTTCTTTAAAATCCTTTGCCAGCATACCTTTGCAGCAGCAACCCGATATTCCCCGGAGCCCAGCAGCTGAGGCCAGATGTTCGGCAGTGGTGTGAGCGGCAGCCGCCATCAGCCAGGGTGAAGGCAGCATGGAGCCTGGAGTGAGACCCGGGACAGGACGTGGGGTGGGTGAAAGCTCTGCTCCTGGAGGAGTATCGCAGCCTGGAGCTCTTGGTCTTGGTGGTCTAAGAGGTTGAGGGAAACTGCCCCAAAACACTGTGGGAAGTGAACGGGCAGTGTGCTCTGGGCCTGTTCTGAACGAGCCAAGCAGGGGAAGGGGGTGATGCTCTGAGGAAAAGTGGGGTCTGACTGCCAGAAGCTGTGGGACAGGAGACCTGGGGGGATCAGAGGATCAGCTGGCTTAAGGCAGCAGAAAAGGAAGGAGCCTTGACATGTTCTTCCGGTTCCCCTTGTGACCTACAGCAGTTTAATGCCGGGGTCAAACACATTGCACATTTCTCACTTCAGATTTTGCACCAGTTGGTCTTGGAATTAATTTTTGGTAACTACAAGCAGCATCTTGATTTGAAGTTTCTTGGGGAAGTGTCTTAGAAGTGCCCTATATCTCTCTGGTTGCACAGAAATCTGGCAAAGATCCTGCAAGTGTGTGGGGTTTCATTTGCTTTTGAAAATCCTTACCTTTTCCCCTCTATTTGTATTCTAAATTTGAGATTGGCTATAGAGCAAATTGAAGTCACTTTTTACTACACAATCCCCAAAACATGTCAAAGTCGTTACATCACGTCAAGTGCTGAATCAGGCCGTCCAACCATTACTCCCAGACTGTTTCTACACCACATGTCTGAACATCCACATGCACAGAGGTGATGGGAAGTGCTTTTGGCCAAGATATCTCCCTCTGTCCTACCTCCTGTTCATGGGGTGCTGCGGCAGGAGGAGGGGGTTGAGCAGAGCCCCAAAGGGCCCAGAGGCAGCCTTGCTCCCTTCAGGCAAGCTGGGCTCAGAGGAAACTGACTGCTGCTTCCCCAGTGACTGTGCTGAAGTTATTCCAGAGTGCAAAATTATGGTCGAACACGCTTTATAATAACCATGTCCTGAAATAATTTGAACAGACAGTTTTAAAGAGCTGAGCAATATAATTTGTGTTTACCATGGAAGTTTTTCGCCTTTTGCAGATTATTCTGAGTGCTTCCCAGGTTGCAGGACACACTGGTGACTCTTTCTTTCCTGTTTTGTTTACTTGCTGTCTCAAAGTGTTGAACGTGCATGTTACCTTACATAATTCAAGATCTGTCGTAAGCAGGTCGTTAGTTAAATTTCCACCTTTGGTTGGTTGATGTTTTTTGTTTTATTCCATTTTCAAGGATAAGGAAAGCTCTACTATCTGTGGGTATTATACTCATGGTCTGTTTGTCCTTTCTGTCTACCAGCTCCCTTAAACCCTTCACATATTTTTAATCCATTTTATGCAAGAGCCTAGCACTTTACTTGCCCTTGAGCATGTAGCATATGTTCACAGCAAAGGCATCTGCATGACCCTGTGGAGATCCTCTCTGTGACTTCTCGTTTGCAGTCCTGTCTGCACTCTCACAAGATACGGCCAGAAACAGAATATTGTAGCAGTGCAGTGGTGGCCTGCAGCTTCTGCCTGCCACAGAGCTGACTGCAGCAGGCTGTAAAATACGGTCCTTGTGTTTTGGATGGTGCTACCTCCCTCTTCCTCTTCTGTCAGTTTACTTGGAAATACGAATGGATGTGTATCAAGTCAGTCCTTTCATTGGTAAGGGCCAGTGTTTGAAACCAGAAGCAGAATAGCCGTACTGGTGTTAGTCGCAGCATTGCACTAATGTGCCCAAATGAGTGTGTCCATGTGCGCTGAGCTGGGCCCTCTCATTTGGCACTGGTCCCATGGCTCTGTGTTACATGGTGTGAATGTGCCTCCTAGGTTTTCTCCCTCATAGCTCTCATGTCCTGGTCTCATTCTTGCTGTTCGGAAGAGTTCTTCCTTAGCTGCTTTTCAGAGGATGAGCTGTGCTAGATGCAATACCATAGCACTCCAGTCAGTCCTATTTGCCAGTCAGTACTAGCTTTTTAGTTTTAAATTCCTCTAGTTATGTAGCTCACCGTGCAGCACTATTTTCCCACTGCAGTTATCCGTTAGCTTAAGACTTTCATGACCCAGGAGGACACTTAAATCTCTCTTCAATCATTATGCCTCTGAACGCTTTCCCCTAATGTCCTGGCTTTCTTTTGGAATCTTTTGTCTTACAATTTTTATCCTGCATTTACTTGTGCTGAATTGCCTTTGCCATAGTATGAATTTTTCCCCAATTACTCAAACCTTGTTTATTCTTGATGGTTAAGGTGATGCTACATGGGGGGATAGAAAGGCACATGCTGTTCTCCTCAACCATCTGTCAGCTGCAAAGGGTGCTGAACTTAGTGCACCTCAGCTTTCTGGCTGCATCCCCGTACAAAGCACATGGGGATCCCCCAAAGCTGCGGTGTCTCAGTGGTGCCGAGTCGCACCCTCCTTCCTCTCAGCTTTCTGCCACCACTGGCTGCCGTTGTATCACTGCCCATGGCCTTCTTGCTCCGTAGCTGGAGGAGAGGATTGCAGCAAGAACCATGCTGAAGAGAGAACAAGAAAGCAAAATATTGAGGGTAATGCCAGCAGGGCACCACATACAGCTGCACCCGCTGGGCTCTGCTTGGACTCTCTGGCAGAGATGTTGACCTGAAAATACTTTGAGAAATTGTCATTAAAGTCACATGGATTTGCTTATGCATAATCTTTTTTTAAAACAACAAAACAGTTTGTGCTGTCTCCAGGATTCATAGGAGCCATCTATTTCAGAGTGTTATTTACTTTTATGATGTTTATCTTTCGCCCACTGATGGGTGTGAACATCATTGGTTTTACAGTGTGCAAAGAACTATTTTTACACTGGACCTTTTTTGCCATTTTAGTTCACACAAACTTTTCTTTTAAAGATTCCTCAGAGCTATAAAAACAATATAGCACAATCTGATGCTTCACAGTTAAGAGGAGAAATGAAACACCCTATGTTTTTTATTTTAGAATTAAGTACTATGTGAAATAACCATTGAATGCCTCTATTTAAGGCGTAAACTGTGAATGATTTCAGATATTTCATACCAATTGCTTTTCTATGCCATTTTCAATTAATGGGCAATGTAAAAAATAGATGGGAAAAAAAAAAGAAAAAAAGTCATTTTATGTCAGGGATGAATTAAATGAAAACCTAAGAATTTAGAATAGCTTACTTATCCTTCTGTAGGTATGGATATTTCTTTGCAAGCATCGTCACCTTCCTATAATTTATTTCTAATTATTTAGCTTGAAATTATTATTTTTTCATGCTCTCCCCTCAGCCAGGTGAGAGCTCCTATTCACTATAATTCACTGAGAAAGGCATGAGAAAGGCACTTTACTTTTGTACAGCTACAGCTTTGTCTTCCTAGAAGAGGATGGTTGTTTGTTTTGTTTTGTGGTGTTGTTTTTTTGGGGGGGGGGATTAATTTATTTTTTTTTAGTTAAAATAAATTGACACTCATTAAGTGCTTATTTACCATCTGACCCCTCGTTTGAAGGGCACATGTTGTTAAATGCACAATCTCCTAAGAAGCTTAAACTCCGTGCATAGGAATAAGAATGTCATTAGCTGTTGTGACTTTGCCTCTGACCTGCACACTGTAAAGTCAGAATCAACTTCTTTGTTTGTTGGAGCATTAGCAGCCATCCTTGAGATTGCAAAGATGTGCTTGCTGAGGGAAAGTTCCTTGTGTATTATGCTGCTTACCTAAGGGTTATATTCAAGACACTCTCTGAACAGCCGGGATGATTATTGAAAAATGCCTTATAGTAACATCCAGCCTAAGTTGATCGATATTAGTGCACAGCTTTACTTGGGAGGGAGGGAGCTATTTAAACATTGAGAGCCTCCGGGATAACAGCGAATGAAAAAATAATGCAGAACAAATATGTTGAAGTGTTCAAGAGAGAAGAATATCTTGTCTCTGTGCAGGAAAGAAAAAAAAAAAAAAAAAAAGTTGTTAAATTGCAGCAGAAAAACCATTTGAATTCACTATTAATAAAGGGAAGGTGGATTTTTCCCTAGGCCAAAAAGAAATAAAAAATAGAAGCAAACCCAACAAATTGTAGTGCTCTTTAATGTAGACAGAAGCTGAGAGTTATCTACACATATACTCCCATAGAAAGCTCACCCTCACTGCAAATCTCAGACAGTGCTGGTCTTTAGCTCTGTTGTGAGCCCCTACCCTGCAGCTCTGCACCCTGAGCTCGCACCTGTTCCGACTCCCCAGTGCAGACAAAATTCAGAAATACCGATTTTTGTGAGGAAAACCTCACTTCTTTCAGCATCATAGAAGAGCATCTAGCAATGCAAAGTGGAAGGGTCCTAGCTCCTGAAAATTATGCTTTTTTTTTTTTTTCCTTATGAACACGTTACCTTTACGTTAAAAGGTAAATGTTGCAGTGTTTTAGTTTGATGCGTAGAAATTTGCTAACAGTCAAATGATCTGCAACATTTAAATGCCCTGATGGAGATGGGCATTGTTCTGCTTTTGTTGGTGGGAAGGTGAAGAGAGAAAAGGGATGGAATGATACTGCAAAAGAGTCTCTGTTCTTCGCAGAAATTAAAAATTCACAGAAGTCTTATGGCAGATGATATCCTAAGAAACTGAAAGTCAAGAGAGAGATCATTGTCACTAATTTCTTCTGATTTTCTCAAGAACCATAATATTCTTATGTCTCCATTCCTCCATTGTCAACCCGTGAGTTTTGTTATTTGTCATTGACAAAACCCTCTGGTTTTGTCAGTACATGATTAAACCATCAGGCTACAGTACTATCTGTACAGTACCATCAGGCTTCACGTTATGGTTGAGGAGATGGAGGAGGCTACAGGAGGAGCTGGTGGAAGCAGCCAGAAAGGACAATGGGGACAGGAAGAAATGGGGTTATATCATGGGAAAAGGGAAGGATGTTCATCTCCTTGGTAGAACAAGGTGAATGAAAACTTATTTTCTAATGATGGGCCATGGCAAGCAAATTGACTTCTTGAAAGATTTTTGGACACTTATGTGAAAAGTGTGATGTCTTGTAGTGTCTAGTGGCAAAAAATGTTTTCTTGTGTGAGTGAATAAAATGATGTAGGCAGAGGAGGCTTCAACTATAGAGCCAAACAGGATGGAAACAGGATAGATTCCTTTAGTAGGTCAACTGATGTAAGCTTTCAGAATTTAAACAAGTACGGAGCACTTGGCATCATTCTTTATCATTTTTTTGGATGTGTATGTTAAGGAGCATGTCATTGCCAAAGGAGAGATGGGAAAGTAATCAGTGTGTAACTCCTGGTTGCTTTAACCCTTTTGTGCTTCATTTTAGCTGTGCTTGTGACTGGTGAGGGATTACTGGGAAAGACATGAAGAATCTTCATACATGTGTTTCTTAAATATAATTCCAGAATAACTCTGCTTACAGTGCCCAACAGAAACTTTGCAGTTTTGGGATGGTGGGATTCTAAGAAGAATCAGAGAAATGCTTTTCAGTGTAGGATTTTTTTTTTTTCCTTTAAGCAAGTTAGTGATGTGTCTGATTGTTGTACCAAGATGCTGAAAGGATTCTGTGAACAATGATTCCAGCTCCCGATGGCACCAACCAACAGCACCAGCTTCGACCTCTGACTTAGGAATCATATTTTAGGAAGTCTCACAACAGAAACACAGGACTGTAATTTTGCTTTGTGACTCATGCTGAGATACAGTCCCTGCGTGTCTTCTTGTCTGGGCACCTAGTAAAAGATCAGGCCACACCTGTTTATGGATGTAGCAAAATGGCAGGGAGCTTATTTTTATACCATCGATTCTGATGAATGTCACTTATAATCAACACTTCCGTGAGGAACTGGCTTGTGTGCAGAAATGCTCTTTAATTGAAGGGTGCACATCAGCAGCACAATGTGGTCTCGGTGTGTTTATCTCACAAAAGCCAGAACTACTACAGTTATAAAATATCAAATGCTTTGAATGGATCATGCTTATTTTATTATTTATCATGTATATTTTTAATGTTTTTCAAGATCAGTCATATTTATAGAAAGTGGAAAATGGTCACTTTAGAATGAGATAATTAATTCTGTGAAGGGCCAGATGATGATTTTGGGAAGCATTCCTGTCCTGCACAACATTCAGGTCACCGTGCTTTTCTGATGAGACAGAAAAAGGACTTGCTAGAAGCTGTTAGGTTAATTACTCTTCAGAAAAGAGGGTTAAATTCTGAGAAGAGTGCAACACTCTGTTGGTAGAATATGTGGTCGCTAGCAGATTAAAACAACAAAAATATTTTGGAAATGACCCCCCTCCTGTGTTTTTTGTTTGTTTGTTTGTTTTACAACAAATACAACAAATGGTGCCTGTGAATTTTGGCAATGACTTTTGAAGTTATTTTCAAATGTGTGTCAAATGAAACTACATTTTAATACATCAGTGAATTAAAAATAAAAGAACAATTTTAAAACTCAGTGATAGACATCTATGGAGTGGTCACCTGTTTTTTTCACGGACTGTGACATGGAGCTTAGAGGATACTTGCAGTCTGTTTTGCCCTGAGCATTTTACTTTCAAACTGAGCTCTACTCACTTGGATCAGAGGCATTGCCTATTCTTACTGTGCTAACAAATTCATCATCAGAGCTCTGTTCGCTCAATTACTGTTGTCAAGGTCTTTGTCTAAACATTTTGTTTTGTTTTTAGGAGAACAGAGTTTTCCCCCAGCCCAACCCATAGCGTAAGAGGTACGTGTGGTGCTTGCAGAGCATGCTGGATGTGCATGCTGCACATCATGGCCAACACAGAGCTTATGGTCATCAATCATTCGATTGTTCTTTAAACACTGTTTTAACAGGCATTCGTTGTATAAATGGATCAGGTTATTGACCTTTGCCAGCAATTGCTTGCTACATGTCATCATGCCTTAATGACATTATCAAGGAACATATTCTGTATTGTAGATACTTTAAAGGGTTTGTGCATTGTCTCTCACTAGGACACATGGCTGGCTAAAGCATCTTGAATTAGCAAGTTATTTGATGTCATTATTAAAATATGCAGTACATTTCCAGCTACTTACAGAATAGGAGAGTAAAATACTTCTCATTTCTACAAAAGCAAAGCCCAAGAAGAAGAGTTATTTGTCGTGTTGGAATACTTGGTTTGAAATCCTGCCTCCTTTCTCCCTTGCAATTTAATCTTCTACCTAGAATAGAGTGCTGCAGTCCTCTGAATATCCTATGACAATTGTTTGACTGGTCTGCAGAGCTCCAGCTGCAACTCCTCCATTTCTAGGAATATTGTAGATCTAATTGGCACAATTAAATCATTACAGCACATAATAGATGGAACTTCTGACTGAATCAACTATGTTTTTAATGAAGATAAGAGTTTTTAAATTAGAATGGATACAGCTTGCTTTATTTACTTCTATGGGGTGGGAAGCTTGTTGACTGTAATGGTTGATTCGATTTAAATGAGGGAAAGTAGCCAGTATTCTATACGCTTACTTTTCTGGTTAAAATTTAAGGCTTTAGTGACTTCAAATCCCAAATGATGAAATGGAATTATTCAGCTGAGTATTGTTAATAGTACACAGATATCTACTATACAGACCTACTATGGTTTCTGTGGCTCCTCACATCACAATCTTTAATTAAAAGTTGATTTTCTCTTCACAGTAAAACATATGCATATCACAAAGTCTTAGAATCCTGTTTTTTATTTGTTGCATTAAAATTAGGACTGTACATAAATCAGACGGTGTATTCTTAAAATCTTTTAAAATCTGTGTTAATCAGTAAATCTTGATGCCATTGCTATAAAGTAACTACATAGCATTACTTTCACTTTATAGAGGAGAGAAAGTCCTAGAAATGTGGGTAGCCTGCAGAATAGAAAAAGGACAAAATACAAATGTTATCCTGTTGTATTCCTCTTTATATGCTTTTATATATACACATATATAAAAGGAATAGTTATTCCTTTTTTAATCCTGGAAATATTGTGGAGATAGATCCCCTTATTAATACCTACTTTGCATTTTCATAGCTCTTAAAATTTGGAAGGAGAACAATAATCATTTGTCCATGCCTTCTCCATTGAGGCTGTAGAAATGTAACAGTTAATTCTAAAACAGAAAATATTCCTACCACCCAACAATAAGCTAGGTATAACTTGAAGAAATGGGCAATAAGCAAGTCTAAAACTGGTGCAGGGAAAAAGAATCGGGACAAAAAAGTACTATGTAGAGTTTCTTCTAAGTAAATCTCCTCACAGCAATCTCCATTCTTTTTGCCAGGATTGTATTTGATTGCTGGCTTTGACAGCTCACAGTTGGCAACAGGTTCATAAATGTCTAATCCAGCTGGATTGTTCTGTCTTCCAGTTTCTTTCCTACATCAATAGTATATATTATTCCAAAAAAAAAAAAAAAAAAAAAACTTGGTAGTTTCCATAATGGGATTTAAGATAAGTTAGATAATACTATCTTAACAATTAAAGTTATGAAGGCTGTCGTGGTATTTTGTTTTGTTTTGGGAGGGGGAGAAAAAAGAAAAAGCTCACAACGCATCCTTGACATCTTCAAGATAGATTCAGAGCTGGGATTTCAGCACTAAGACCTAACAAACATCGCATACAAAGTGCAGTAAATGCAGTATTCATAAATGTATATGCTCTCTGTGACTTCATGTCAGCAGGGTTCTGTAGACCCTCATTTGTATCAAATAAACTTCAAATGGTAAAGAATGCGTGCCAGGCGGGGACAAGTATCACTTTGAATTGTTCCTTGTGTATCATAGCTGAAATGGGAAACATGGCTGGCTTCCTGTTTGTCAAGAGTGAAAAACAGGCATGCTTTCTGTCGTTATTAGTAATAGTGTCAATTTAATAAATTATTCAGTCATGACAACAGGATTTACATTCTATTTGCTGATAGCTTGTGGGGGATAGTGGTTGGTTTAGGAAGGTAAAATCTGACAGCAATGCAGTATTCACTGTAAATCTCTGTATCACATCTCCAACACAACAGTAAAGATGAGTGCTGATTACTTGTTTCTAACAGTACCTTCCTCCTCCATCATGGATGATGGCCACACCTGCTTGCTAGGTTTTGTGCTACTACTTATCCTTATTCTGGGAATAGACACTTAGAAATTCACATAACATGAACACTCATGGTTATGGCTGAGATTTCAATTATGACTGTGTGGTATATCGATAGACAAGAAAAAACAGATCAGAGATTTCAGGAACATGATGAGGTGATGAGTTGTTTATGCTCAGCTCCTTGCAATCACGAGTGGCAATGTGGGAGAAAGTGCAGAGGTGCTGAGTAAGAATTTAACAAGTGAATGAGTTGACAAAGGAATTAATATGCTAATGTCAAATGGGAGAAATCAGACCAAGAAGGGGTTGGCTATGGAAGAAATGTAGCTATTGTTTAGTGTGCTGAAGGGCGGAGAGGCAATGGCATGACTAGTTTAAAAAAAAAAAAAAAAGAGAGAGAGAGACCAGTACTGTGCTTAAATAAATAAATAAATAAATAGGATGTTTGTAGTAGTGTTCTACGTTACTATAGGTGGTACCACAGATTTTTTTGTCCAGGGTAGAAAAAGTGATGCAATAATGTGGAAAGAAGTGTGAGAGCCGATATGGGAGTTTTGGGAAGGTGAATGGATGGGACCAGCCTGTTTCCTATCAATGTCGAGCAGAAAGAATTGGACAGCTTGCCCAGAAATGAGAGAACTGAGTTAAAAAAGATGTTGAGGCTGGGTGAAAAAGAGGATGATCGTGTTGCATTTAATGAGTATAGATGGAGTGGGGATGTGTTGGGAGGACAAGGAACTGCTGTGTTGTGCTGAATTTGAATTGAAGGCTAAGCAATGAGATAGATCGGAGAGGAAATGGCACTGTAGCAGAGAGGGAAATCTGTCACTTATTAAGTAGTAGCTGAGTTTGTTTGTGCATGATATTCTCCAGGCATAAATTACTGCAGATCTGTGGGGAGGAAGGGAACCAAAACCAGAGCCTTGCAGAAACAGGGAGAGCAAGAACCTGGGTGCAAATCAAGGAAGAGATTTTAAGAGGGAAAGCACGACCGGTTGTATCAGAGGCACATGCGAGCTCTCATTACCTACCAGCTTCTCCTACCCATTTTCTTTTCTCCTGCCATCCCTCCCTCCTTCCCCACATACACATTAAAACAATAATGATGGAAAAAATAATCATCCTTATTGCACGTTTGCTAGTGGTCTGGAAAGCTTCTCTGTCCATCCATCTGTCCTTGCAGTAAGCAGAGGAGTAGACTCTTGCTGTCTCATTAGAAGCCAAGCAACGCTCTGGGTCGAGGTGGGATTGCTTTCAAAATGCTGCTTAATTCCTACATTGTCTCTGGGTTTGGGATAGTGGGTTTCTAAGAGGAATCTCTGCTGGCACCCAAGGCTGAATAAGAATTTGAAGTTGAATGGTAGGCACCTGCAAATTCCGATTATATCACTCTAAGATATCCTGATAACAGAAACAGAGCAGTATGTGGGAAGTTGCGTGTTTTATTGGAATTCTAGCAGAAACATTATTTAGTCCCATTTGACACACAGAGTAAATAGCATGAAAGAAATACTGACTTCCAGAAATAAGTGACTTGCCATAAAATCAAAGAAGTGATCTGTGGTCAGCTCATAGTCCCTTGCTTGTAAGTGCTCTGTTTTACTTCTTTGTAATTCAAAAGCAACTAAAGATAAAAAGAAATAAAATGAAAATAAAATAAACCCCAGCATGTCTTCAACAATTCTTTTGCTAAATCTTGTAATATGATGTGAAGGAGTCTGAAGCTTTCCTCCTTGATATTACATTAAAAAATTATTAACCATTTTTTCCTTAAGTAGGAATAATATTTAATTATCATTTAAACCAGTTCTTTAAAATCCCATAGTTTTACCCACAATAATCCAGGAACATTTAATAAGTCTTAAAATATTCATAACACACGGAGATCATTACTCTTGAGACCTTTGTACAAAGCAGTGAAGTGTGTTAGACATATGGCAGAAACCACTTCATTTCTTATTTCTTGCTATGATTATATGAAAGAAATGAAAATTCTCTGTTCTTTCTCCCATTGCAATCTGCATGCCATTGTTTTATCTGTTGTGGGCCAAAGTCATCTCATACACATGTTCATTGAAGAACATGGAGTTAATCAGGCTGTTTTAGCTCAGTAAATATAAGCCCAATACTGGTAAATTGTTTTATTTCGGTTTTCAACACAGTATTTCAGATAACAAAAAAGAGGAAGTAATTTATTTACAGATGCACTAGTACCTAGTTTCCTATTATTCGTAATTGTCTAAACTGTTAATTGCTGTGGCATTGGGTATTTAAAAAAAAAAA
The DNA here is from genome assembly GCF_009819795.1 of Aythya fuligula. Lineage (NCBI taxonomy): Eukaryota > Metazoa > Chordata > Aves > Anseriformes > Anatidae > Aythya > Aythya fuligula. The sequence goes on from NC_045565.1 coordinate 28,257,608, forward strand.
AAAAAAAAAGATATAGCCTGCATTGGAAATACACATAAAAAAAATTGTAAATATCAGAAACCCTTGTAGTGGTACTGACTGTGGGTAGGCAGGATGGGCAATTTTGTTTTAATTATATTTCAGCTTGATTGTCTAAAGTCAAGTGGAACCTCAGTAGATCATATCTAAAATAAAACTGTGGTTACAGTATATGGTCATAATCCCCAGATCTGTTGTGTCGAAATGACAGTATAATAAGAAGAAGTTAAAATGTCCTCTGCTTTCAAGTCATCATAGTTGTCATTTGATTAAATAATAGTGCATTCTGTTTGATGTCTTGGCTTTATTATTCAGAAGCACTTCGGTATATGTGTCCTACCTTTGTATTCTGTGCTCCTGGCAACCAGGTACCCGTATAGGTTCTTATTTACGCACCTGCAGCAAATAAACTGCATGTTTTGCTTGCACGCGTGCTGCTTCAATATGGAACTTTAATTATTCCTCTTAATTATGGTGCATTCACCAAAAAGAGGGAAATCATTGGTCAGGTACAAAAAGAAACTGCTTAGTATTTGAAGGAATTTGATAATTTTGTTGTAGTTCGTAGCTTGGCAGGTGGTAATAATGCTATGCCAGCACTGTCAAAATATGAAAATTAAAGTGACGATGGGTTTTAATGAAATCCATTTGACAAATATAATTAAGGTGTTTTAATATGAAGCCCTGTAATAAAGACTACCGGTGGACTCCCTGAGGTCCTGACTAATTGTGTAGATTGCTTTTAAGCTTTGAATAGTTTTATTGGATAATGAACTGTTAAGAAGTGTTAGATCTTTCTTAAGCAGAATTTGGTTTGAAAAAGAAGAGGAGAGACAGGCCTGAGGTGTGGCATTTTAAACATAATTAGAAGAGAGATTTAAGTTAACATCTTTGATCTTGCTGTCAGTTTTTGATTAGAGCTGTAAATGCTTTAATCAAGTGCAGTGTAGTCATTACATTTCTAACTGTTTTTAAACTGCGAAATTACTGAGACACTGACATCGGCTTAACACTTCTTGAGAATTTCCAGCAAAGTTATGTTTGTAAACTGGGTGTTTGCATTAAAATGTCATCCTGCAATAATTTACCAATTCTATAGATCCTGGGATAATTATATTTTGGTGCTCAAATAATTTGGAAAACCTTTATGAGATTAAATATCCTGTAGTTGAGGAGAGGGTGCCACTTCAGTTTTCATTTTGAAAATAATTTCTAATGCTGTTTTTGTGTTGTTGTTTTTTTTTTTGTTTGTTTTTTTTGTTCATTTTTTTTTTGTTTTTCAATTAAAATGATATTCAAACTGGTACTTATAAGGAAAATGCGTATATAACAAACTAAGTGCAGTATTTTAATGCCTTCCATAGGAGTGCAGTATTTTTAATGACTGATATTGTGTCTTACCAATGTAGATTCCCTCACACCCATTTTAGAAATGGGGAGAGAGGCAGAAATATTTCCTTGGGGTGTGATAGTGGCAGAGCCAGTAACAAAACTGTTCTCTTAAGTCCCCTGTTTGGCAACACTAAAGACTGCTCCAAGAAATTTCAGATTTTTTTGTTTTTCTAAGACTGGTGTCCCAAACAGCAATAAAATGTGAAAATGGCCATGGGCACAGACGTGTAAAACCAGTGAGGCTGGCCAGCTGGATTGTACCTGCCCGTAGGTGGCATGCCATTCATTTTAAATACAGAAGCTGGCAGTCAGAGGCCCTTTCCTAGATCTGACCTTGCCTCCCTATGTTCTTGATCTTTGAGCCCAACAGAAAATCCAGATACATGTCCCTTTGCTGTGCCAGACTAGGGGCTACTGCGCAGACTGTTTTGCTCTGGTTGGTCCTCTGAGCGGGGGGGGGGGGGGGGGGGGGGGGGAAGCTACAGCAAAGAAATACGTACATCGTCTGTTCTGCAACACACAGAACATTCACACAAATAAATGTTAATGCTGGTCTGCCAGCAAGTCCTATGAAATTGTTAATTACATCCCACAGCAGCCCACCTGATGTCTTTGGCCACATGTCCTGCACGCTAGCACATCCGAGGGCTGGCAGACCAGAGGAGAGGGGAGATGTGATGCAAACCTAGGACATCCTCACAGAGACTGTTCAGCTGCCAGCGCTTCTTCGTGGCACCTCCAGTGTGCATCCCTGCTGGTGGCAATTCAAGGAACACCTAACAGAGAGAAGCAGTCTCTCTGGTAGCCCTGACCCAAACCACCAAGGGCCTCAAAGATCATTTCCAGTAGCTGGAATTGCACTTGGAGCACTGCAAGCAGCTGCTTTGGTTATATCCAAGCGAAAACTCGCTTTCCTACACAGTAAGCTGCTCTGTTCTGGAGCAGTTTGTTTTTAGCAGTCTCCAGGTGTGCCCCTAATTAAACCATATAGCAGTAGTCTAACGTGGAGATGCCAAAAAAGTGTTGCTGGGTTCCTCCATCAGAAGAAATCACACTTACCATCTTAGACGCTTACTGAAAACTCATTTTTTGCAACAATTCTTTCTTGCAGGGATCCTTTAGAAACAGATCGTGCCTACATGCAGTAAAGGCCCCGTGTAAGTCTACCTCTTAAACACCATCTGAAGTGCTTAACTTGATCCTAAAATATAATTCTTCTCTGAGGATTGCTGTAAAAAAATGTATTATGGGAAAGTCTTTATTTCCATCTCAGCAATTTCCAGAAGAAATATCGTTGGTTGACAAGTACAAGAGCAGAGATTTATATATATATATATCTGTACAAACTCAGCCTGGATTTTAAAATCAGTCTGGATTCTTTCCTTCTTATATACCTCCTGATAACAGTGATTTGCCAGACCATCAGGTACTTTTCATTGTTCCCTCTGTTCCCTTGCTGTGGGTTTATTAGGTAGTGGTTTTCTCAGCATTACTCTGTGTGTAATCGAAGGCAACATTGCGGATGAAAATAACAAACACTTAACTGGAATGTGTGAAAAAGGAGCAGAATCCATAGCTGTGTTGGTCCTGCAGGGTACAAATAAAAATATAAACAGGGGAGAGATGGCTTATGATGGGCAGATCTAAGTGGAGGAAGACAGGAGGCTATGAGAAGGGTGTTGTGCAAACAGCACAGAGATGGCTATATCGATGTTTTGTCCTGTAGATGCAGGTTTTTAAATTACTGTACATTTCAAATGAACACAGACTCTAACTGAGGTGTTCAAATTATGTATAAAAAACAGGACTCAGAGTATAATTAAACACACAAACTAGTAAAATTCATCGGCAGAGAAAAATACAGATGTGTGCAAAATGTCACATTTTTCTACATAAAGAGGTGTTACTGCTCCAGTTGTGATTGTTGGTGTCTCCTTAGACCAGCTACGACCACCAGTTCTACAGCATTGCTACAGTGCTCCATTTCTGTCTGGTTCAGGTTTTGTCTCTGTTCTTTCTCAAATGTCTTACGTGGTCTATCCTCATAATAGTCTCATGTTTTCAGGATGATGATATTTTTGTTCATTTTATTTATACAGCATTGAGAGTAAATAGGTATTTACCTTAATTGTAGCTCCTAACCTAGGGGCCCTGCACCACTCCCCAAGTGTGCTTCTCTGCATTGCCTTGTTGTAGGTGAGGTTTCTCTAGGAAAGGTCTATGGAATTGGGTATCGTGAATATTTCTTTAAGGTCCCTCCAGATGCCAGACCAAAAGTCTGAGGCAGGGCTGACCCACAGCCAGAGCAATAGACTGTCCTTTCCCTCTGTTCCTTTGCCCTTCATTTTCAAATAGCTGCTTTACATCTCCAGAGTCGTGATGGGAGGAAGATCCTTCCATGCAAGCAAAACCACTATTGTGACAAAACTGGTATGCATCACAAGGTTTTCTAGTTGTAAATTACTCACTGAATAAACCAATTTTTTTTTGAAAGGGGTTCTTCCTCTCCAAATTGCCACCTCTATGGAGAAATGTTACATTTTCAAAGGCAACTGAAGCTTCATGAATAATTTTGAATTCATTTTGACTCTTTTATAGATTGACTTTTAAAAGATTTGGGGGGAGGTGGTAGAAACCTTGAACAATAACTGTACTCAGCAATCTCTATTTTATTTTTTTTAAACCTCAGTGCTTTTAGCTTCCTACTTTGCAATACAGTTCTTTTTTATGGTGTTTAGATTTTGAAAGATTTAGTTGGTGGGAAAATAGGAAGCATGTTGAAAGGATGAGCTAATTAATGTTTCCTCAGCCTATCTAAAATAAGCTATTGTGTTAGTTTTGCCATGTTTGTAATTTATGCCTGTTAAACCTTTGTTTTATCATCTATTACTGACTTCTACGCTTCTGTTTGCACTTACTGTCTATAACAAACATTTCATTTTATTTGGAGAAAAAACGGTTTCAGTTACTTCTACTGTACCCGAAAAGGAGAATGGGATTTGCAAATGATAAATGGGGAAGTTGACTAGCTAACTAATAAAGATTTGTCTTAATCAAGTATGATTTGTCAGAACAGGAGCGCACTGGGGTCAGGGCACACGCAATGAATAATACAGCATTCACTGGAGAAAAGGACCAGGCAAAAGGCCTCATAAATATGCTGCGATTACCCATTGCTAATTCGTATTCAAAGAATGAGTTGCACTGAAGCCAGCTTCGAGGTTGCTGAGCTGTTCACTTGCTTTGTGGGCTTTCCAATGTTTAAGAAAGTTTATATATATATATATATATATACACACACACACATATATATAAACTTATATATATATATGCACACATATTTTGTTCTTTTTTATTTTTTTCAGAATGCTTTATTTTTGCACAGAATGCTTACACTTCTTGGTCAGTGATTTTAAGCATTATTTATTAATAAACCTCTAGGTTTGTTTTATTTTTACTAATGTCTGGACACTATCTGCTTTCTATTTTTTGTTGTTTAAATATGAATGCGAATACAGCAGGAGATACTTCCATTCACATTTAAAATGAATTGCTGAACAGTGCAAGAAAGGTTAAAACACTCTTGAGGTCTTTGGAAGTATTTAAGATCAAACAAGCATAGAGTTTTTGCTTGTGTTGCCAGCTTTCCTGACTTTCTAATCAGTCTGTGTATTCAGGATAAACTTGGTGCATTGGAATATTGAACAAACCCAAATGTCATTCTTTTTGGCTCTGGTTTTGTTTTCATTTGTTAGCATTGCTTCTTGTTTCTGGTAGCCATTTCTCAGATTGAAACAGTTGAAGGAAACACACTTCTCATGGATTTTCCAATGTCTAGAAACTGAGATGCTGCCAAGAACCTTATACTTACTTTTTTATAGCTACATAAGTGGGTCATGAAGAAAAAAAAAGTTTCAGTGCTTACAAATATAATTAGTGGACTTTTTTCTATGTCTTCGCACTGTTTAAATGTTATATGCTGAATCTTTGTATAGTGAAATGTTTGAAAAAATCTTTTGCTCCACACTTCAAATTATATTTCAAAATTTAAATTGGTTTCTTCTCTTTTGATAGCCTAATGTGACTTTGTTTTCTGTTGGTTGGTTGGCTAATAGTCAGTCTCATCTATTTGGTGCTAAACTCTGTCTCTTGAAGTGCATTAATTGCATTTAGAGTAAATCAGCAATAGAGGTAGGGCCAACCTTATGATTTTCAAGGCCTCGAGCTGCTGAATTCAAGAGTCTAAGTTGCCAAGTCTCTGCCTACATGTTTTAAGTCTTTGAAATAATGAATACTGCAGGGTCCAAAGTAATTATTTACACTACTTTGAGCATTTTTTATTAAATTATGACTATGAATCCAGCCTTAGTTAGATGAACCAAAGATCCCTGTTGTGTCATCTTGTTGCTGTTTGGAGTCATAGGTTTAATTAAGTGATGGTTTGCAGACCAAGTTTTTGAGGGTATGTTAATGCAACTTGATTTAGATGCAATCAGTATTGCTAATATTCTCCACTGCAAAATTGTTTTCAGAAAAATTCAAGATTGGCAGTGCTGTAATGAAGCAACATCCATTCCCTGCACCACAGTTAAGAGCAAGCAGGGACTTCTCCCATCCTGACAGCACTTAAAGTAGAAGGAAAAGGAGATGCTGAGGGCTGCCATACATAAGTGATTGAAATGGGAGTAGCAAGTTGCTTACTAATCTTGAGGCACTAAGCAAGGATTTATTTTGCCTTAGAACTTTTCTGAAAGAAGAAGAGAAAAAGAAATGCAAAGGGAGGAATTTGGAGCAAATGAGCATCGCCAAGCTAGTGCATGGCTAGAACAATGACTGGACTTCAATATAGACAAGCACTCAGGAGAATCAAAGTCTGCCACCTCCTGTGAATGTTGCTGTGAGGATGTTAGTAAGGGAGCTCAGATAGATGGGTGATGGGAGTAGACAGAAAAATATCAGTTAGTGAAAAATGAGTAGTTTCATACCATCAAATTGATGTAAGTTAGGATTTCAGAAAAGGTATGAAACCTTAGAAAAGGAAAAGGCTACTAGAGGTGAAGTTACTAGGTCTGTCACATATCATCTTTCTCCTTTCTTTTTCCTATTTTCTTCTCATTCATCTGCTTTTTTTCTTTTCTTTTTTTTTTTTTTTTTTTTTTTTTTTTTTTTTTTTTTCCTGAGGAAAGACAGAGTAGGCCTAGACCATAAGAGGTGTTGGTTATGAAATGCTCTCAGTTTGTTCTTAAAGGCGTGTGGCATCTTCCTCAAATATCTTTTCTTCCCTTTTCTTCCTTATTTTGAACAAAGCACAGCGTCTGAATTCTGTTCAGATGTTCTGGATGTTTTTCTTTCCAGGTCCCCTGGTCAGACCTCAGGATTGACAGACCCCTTTTGCTGTTGGCCAATGAAAATAATTTTATGAACATCCATTATAGCTTATAGGATCCTTTTTCATTTGAAAAATGTTTGTATTTTAACTTTGGTAGACATCTTGGACTTCGGAGGAATTGGGAGGTATTTTTAGGTGGTTTTTGCTTTCATCATAAGACCACGCATCTTCTTTTATCCCCACTTGTAACTGAACTTCTGAAAGCCCTGGAAGTACTAGATGTCCTCAGTATGCACTATTGACTGTCAGTACTCTCCCTAACATACAGCAATTATTTCTGCAGAAGCCAACCAGTCTCTACAACATGTAGCTAATTTTTAGTTTATTGTGCTAAGTGACTACTTAACAACATGCAGATTAACTTCTCTGTTGCAGATTCTTGAGGCATTTGAACAACAGCTCTCACATTTCACTTCTCTGTTCATGTTCTTTAAATAGTCTCTCCATTGGCTTATGGCCATTATATCATCCTTCACTTATCTGTATTAACCCATATTTGTCATATAATAATTTTAATGATCTAAATCCCCCTGTCTCTAATTATATTGGCTGTTCAACATAATATATATCAACTGCGAGCTTGTAAATTTATAGGACTTTTACCTGTGTCCCTACACATAAAGATGTGTCATCACTTTCTTTATTGACTTTCTCCTGTCATAAGCATAAAGCATTTGACTCAACCCTGAATTCTTCTGACTCCTACAACATATATTTTCCAACTTTGTAAATTTACTTGCTGCCACCTCTGAACAGCTAGTATTTAACACCTTCTAGTATATTTTTTCCCAGAAACTGTCACTGATGACTTATTGTTCAAGTCTACTAAAATTGTAGACTAATCTTTACTTTGTCCAAAACACAGTGGCAATGTTTTGAAAAAAAAATAAATAAAAGTATTTAGTATTTTTTCCGAGTTTCTATCTGTATTTGTGTAGTTCTCTAAGAATATTCCATAATTTTTGGTACGTCTTCACAGCATACAGTATCTCTATGCAAAGACAGCAGAAAAGTGCATTCCCCAAGTGCTTTTATTCACTAGGTAAGCCTGGGAATCTCAGAGTGGAAGTGTTCTCTGTTCTGATTGATTCCTTCTCTCACAACACACAGTGGAGTATTTTGGTTTGGTTTGGTTTATTTTTCTGATTTTATTTCCTCATTCTGTTGAGCAGCCATCTTGATTTTTTAACTTGATCTTCTCTTTTTCGCAGTATGAATTAATTTGTCATTTCCCACCTCTTATTACGTAACTCACAAGCATGCATTGTGACAGGATTGTATGCATGCATGCATATGACAGGATTGGGCAAATCATACTTTCAGGCATCCTCTACATGATTTGGTTGTTTTTAAGCCTTATAAATGTTTTTAAACCATACCAGGATATCTGCCACCTCTTATGAAACATTTTCTTTCTTGTTATGTAAATACGTACAGATATACAAGGTACATTTTGAGAAGCAAAGTGCTATATAAACCAAGTTGGGCTCTTTTATTTTTCATATGAGAAGAAAAATGCAGACTCTGTCTTCAAAATTCATAAAAATACACGTTTATTTATTCAAATGTCTGGAGAGGTTCATTCCATGTCATTCCTGTCTCTTGAGTAAATATATTACTCATTCTTAAGAAAAAAAGAATTACTGACTTGAGTGATTAGAAAAAGCTCTTTCAAAATCAGTTTAGCTGATAAAGTAAATAAATACATAAATGACTAAAGAAAAAAAAAATAAAGTAAAAGGAAAAACTAGTCAAGCACAACTTACTCTGTATACTTGATATACAGTTAAGTAAGTATTAGAAATCAAGCTTTGTGGAACATGTATTAAATAATTATGATTTGTACTTATAAACAAGGTAAGGGCACATTCAAGATTGCAAAGCATCACTAGAAGTAGTTGTCTTTTGGGTGTATATCAGCATAAAAGTTGAAAGCCATGTGCTGGTTTTTCCAGAGATGAAGAGAGAAGTTGGGTTTGCATTTGTTTGTTGCTTTTGTTTTGTTTTGTTATGTTTTTCAGTTGGGGAAATCTTCATATTACATATTTTTATGCAACAGCCACTCATGAAGCCAGGCACCATTTGCGTATGACCCACAACATAGTGTTATTACCAAGGTGTCCAGCCCCGTAGAAGCTGATTTCCCATACCCTATTCAAACAACCTTAAGGTCCAGTGTATTTGCAGCTGTATTCACCCTTTAAAGCTGAAGCTTGTTAATGAAGTTAAGTACTTCTTCAGGCCTTTTTTTTTTTTTTTTCTTTTCATCACAACATTCTTTAAGACAGAGATAACTGCTATATCCAACATTCCTGCTCTCTGTAAGTAAGTAGATAATAAAGATGTAACTGCATTCACCATTCTGTTTTTTATAGTTTAGCTTCAGTTTTAGAATATAATTTTATCATCTTGGGAATTACAGGTAGAAGGTGCAGCACAAAATAATTAATGTTGTTAAGATTCTATGGAAATAACACAGTTACTAGCAACATGCAGCATCCTTCAGTTTGTGTTTCAGTCTTCATACATCTGCACTACAGAACATCTTAGAAACATGGCCTTTTCGCATTACTGGAGTAGCATCATCAATGATTTGCATTGTAACTAGTCTGGAAAGATCTGTACAACATTGTTGCACTAAAAGCATGAATCTACCACACAGATGAAGTTTTTAAGTGTCAGGAAAACATCAGAGTCCTGGGGAAACTTGAAAAAATGATTGCAAGGAGATAGCAACATGATCAAGCTTGTAATTAGCTGTACTGTGGGCTAATGTTGCTTTTTTTCTCTAATCTCAAGCACCTTCAGTTGCAAACCAAGTGAGGAGACATGTCTTCGTATCATTTATGAGTCTGTATTTTCTTTATTTATTAATATTTTTGTTTGACTGTCTTGACCTTCCAGCTAAAAATCGGGTTTCGTTGTCATCAGTGATTTTTCTGAGAGTAGAACAAGGATATGAAAAGAATGTGTGGATAAAGGTGTCAATTTATGTTTGCGAACTTATTGTGAGATTATGTTACCTCCGTTATGTCTCTTTGTTCAACTTATGTTGTTATTTTAGCCCAAAAAAGGCCAAAGATCATCAGCTAAAGTGCATGTAGAGTAAAGCTGCTCCTGTAAAATTGATGATCCGTCCAATTATTTATCTATAGAGGCTGCTGGGAAGAAACGCAACTATCTTAGTTCTCAGACCCCTCTGCTAGGTTGAACTTCATGGCTGAAGGTTTAATCCCTAAGTGTCATATCAACAATTCATTCTGTGATATTCTGGCTGACATGCTCTCCTTCCTTATTTATTGATGTCTTCAGTCATCGACAATGAGAGGAAAATACAATATTCGTCAAAGTGATGGTGTTTTACCCTCACTTACAGTTGATGCTGCTGTCACATTGATGGTTGGAAAATAAACTCAATCATTATAAAAAGCTAAGAGTGTGAACTTGCCAGTGACAGGAAGAAGATGAAAAAAAAAAAAAAACAAAAAAAACACAGTAACTTGCTTAAAATTGGTGTAAAGAAAATAGAGATGTTTCCTATAAAGATATTTTTGAGCTTTGTTTGGGAAACATCAAGCCATTTTAGCCCTTTATTTTAAAGTTATTCCTTTGAAGGAAAATCTGTTCCTTGCACTCCTTTATGTCTATGCAAACGTATGAATAATTTTTAGCAATATATATTTGTTATCATTCCACCTTATGCTACTACCTGGTTAGCTTTTTTTTTTTTTTCTCTTTATTTTAAGGTATTTTGCTTTGTTTTTTTCTCTCCCAGATTACACTGAATCCATGTATCTATTTTTGTATGCCAGTATTTTAAGTGCTTTGATGAAGAATAAGCTTAGTATAGCTTCCTCCAGTAAGTCCTTTGACATACAAACATAGGCAAAGCCTCTTGAATCACTTTCTTAGTCTACCATTTGTATGACTGTACTGCACCTTACAGCTTTTTTAACTCAATAACCACATATCTTACCACATTTCACCTTTGGGAGGCATTGTATATACAGCTAAAAGTGAAGAGCAGAAAGCCAAGAGGGACAAGATAGCATAATGAGGATGTCAATTTGTGGTCAGATATCTGAGGAAATATTTATCTTCCTTATACTGAACTTGGCAACAGATAGAGAAATATATATGTAATGAATTTCTGTAGACTTTGTCTAACAGTGTGTACCTTCTGTTAAATACATTTAGAAAATAAAAAAAAAGGAAAAAAAAATGCCTGTCCCACATTTTAAAAGTTTGAGGTGATTCTAATTTGGATTGACTCCAAAATGGACTGTATGTTTAAAAAAATAAATAAATAAATAAAAATAAAGTCATGTTCTCTCTACTAACATATATATATATTTTACCAATTCATTTCTGTACATCTCACATAGTGACATATTAAGTCCAACTCATTCACCAGAACAATATGATTTCTGTTGTTTATAAAAATAAAATGAAATGTTTTTATAGTTTTACTTAGCTAGCAGCCTAGCTAAGTTGCCTAAATGAATGTGTGCAGAAATGCCTGGTTGTCTCACACTTGCAATGTGTCCTGAGGCAAGTTACAGCTGCTTCAGCTACTTGTGTCTGCTTCCCCACCTGTAAAATGGGAATGATTTAACTTATTTTTCTCCTTCAGGGAAATACAGGGAGGGTTTCTTAATGTTTCTATAGAGCTTTGAAGATTAAAATCTCTTCTCTATATTTGCTGCTATTATTTCAGTCAAAGAGGAGCGTTTGACTGAAGCTGTTTGAAGAGTAAAGTTTTGGCATCTTGATTTGTCTTTGTACCGTATCTTGAGGCTTGGATTCCTTTCTCCGCTATAATTTTGCAACCTTTGGTTCAACAGGAGCTGCGGAAGCAAATAACCCATGAGTAAACAAACAGAGATGCCAAAAGATTAATGTATGTGTCTGCTGTTAAAAACATCAGGAGATGTATCACTGTGTATCTCCAGTTTTGCCAGAAATAGTATCAGATGAAGCAAAATAGACACCAGTAGCTGGTTTGGGTGTAGCCCAAAATGGCTTTTATTTAAGCATCGATGGTAAAAGCTGGGAAGCACAAGAAATATATTCTAATTTTTTTTTTTCCAGTATCCTTAGATGTGTAAGTATTGCTGGTGTTTTTAGTGAAAGCTTCCTGACTTCCTTGCTAAGGCAAGGAATGGGCGTAAAGAGTGCGTGGGAAGTATGAACACCCATCACTTAGAGCAAGTTTGAAAGTCTTGCCTTTGGTTTGTTGACCAAAATCAGCATTGGTTTCCAGGGCCTCCAAAACCTTGGCAGATTGCAGGGGGATAGCTTCTGGTTTGGTTGGTGCTTCTGCAGTTTTATGTTGCTTGGAAAAGTTAAAAATTTAGTATAATGATACCTTCCTCTTAGCAGTTAGGACTGATTAAGCCATCATATGTATTAATGCTGTTGTTCTTGAAATAACTTTGTTACAATCTAACCTGGCATTTTGAGGCCTTACAGTCACAAGGTATATTTTTCATGATTTACATTTTGATTTTTTAATGCAGAGCAGATTGGACAGGAGATGCTGGAAAACCTCAGCCATGACAGAGAGAAGATCCAGCGTGCTCGGGAAAGGGTAAGTTTGATAATAAGTAATTGCTGGTCATGGATTTTATTTGCTTTGGGCAAGTTCACTGTGCATGCAAAAATAATCCAGCATACTGGTTAGTTTTATATAAATCAGCTGCTATCATGAGATGTAATCACCATCTGAAGCAAAGCACTTAAAAAGTGTATTATATGGGCCCAGTCCTGCAAATCTCTCCCACAGGGAGTCACACTGAAGCCACCAAAACCCACCGTCGCAAGCAAGCTTTGTGTCACCATCACCACAGTCAGATCTGCTTTTTGTCCTTTGAAAGACTTTTTTTTATAGTGTCCATTGCAATCACCTCTTGTACTCTCTGAAACAAAGTTCAGTATCATGATTTAGCTTCTAATAATTGATCAACAGCTGCTCTTTTTCACTGCAGATGCTAAGAATTGACTTCTGAGGATGTATGCAGTAGTTGCCACCTTTTCTCAATGTTCCCAGTGTTGTATGGGTAAAACCAACATTTCTTTCTGTGTTGGGGTTCCCTACACTGCTGCTCTGTCACTACAGTCAAAAGGTATCTATGTCCTGTTTGGCTTATGTTGCCTCTATAGTTTAATGAAGATGCCCATCCAACTCTTGCAACTTCTCTAAACTTCAGTCTAGAGATTTGACCCTTTGGTTCTGATTTCTGCTCACAGTTTCAGGAAGATCTCACCAGCTCTGCTGACTCACCCAGAACACGGAGTGACTGAATCTGTGACTTTCTGTCTATGACACATTGATCAGACACTTTCTTGAGCATCCAGTGTTGCCAAAGCCAAGGCATCTTACAGGCCTTTAGCTGACAAATGCCACTTAAGGAAACTCCTTGATATGTCCCAGGGAGTTTCGTTACCTGGATAGCTCTGATTGGTAAAGCCCCATATGACCACTTTAATGAGGCATTTTCTGTCAGTAATACCAGTTGCTTCTTGAAGTCCTGGGCATTAGCTACTTTAAAACATTAAGTATAACTAAATCATTAGATATAAGGATTGTGAGCATGTACCAAGTGTTGTTCAGGCAACTTTGTGTCTTGTTTTCCCTTCACTCCTCACATCCCTTGTGACTGCTAAGTCTGAGATGCTTTTTTGTTTCTGTGTGGACAAACAGAACCTGGGCAATGGAGCTGAATAATGTGTATCTCTGTGCTGATCCTAAAAATACTTGTGAATGCTAGAGAAAGAGGAGGCATGGTTCTGATGACTCCTTATACACGTCGTTTGTAGCACAAATTTTACATTCTGCATGAAAACCAAATTTCATTGATGGAAAAACCTGAAAGCTGTAAAGCATGAGATTAAATACAAGAGTATTCTAGGAAAGAACATCCAATAACAATTCTGCAAAAGATCTTGTCATAAATGGAAGATCTTAAATTGCAAAATTTTATTGTACGCTATTTAAATATTTTGTCTCGAGATTTCTTAAAAGTGCACCTGTCTATATACTCAAATGTAAAGTTAAGGATGATATTGGACAACTTCGCAAGTTTTCCATTTTGTGTAGGTTTTTTAATCTCCTTGGTTAAAAAAGTATCCTTTTGGAGAGGACAGAGGGTGTTCTATCAATGCATAATAGCTTTACACTAAATACAGATATTTAGCAAATATTTACACTAAATGCAGATATTGTCTTACCAGCCTGGGAACAAACTTGTCTTCTGAACGTCAAATGTCATCTTGAGTATGATGGCCAGTTCTTAGCAGTTTAATCTTGTGAAAATTAGAAATATTTTCTCTTGAGCAAAACGTAAATGAGGTAGTGTCTCTATAGTTTGGTTAAGTTTATGTATGTGCTTTCCTGTCAGAATAGTAAAATGCTTGAATGAAGAAAAATGCAAGACATAAGTAGTATTATTTGGAATATATTAAGATGATGTGCAGTGCAACGTACATGTATAACATCCATGAAAAAGGAATTCCCTAAACTATCTCTTATTTTTTAAAGCAAAAAGAAGGGATAAAAGCTCTGCTACAGGAGCCAGGGAGGTTAACTGTACTATAAAGGACTCTAAAAGATGCAATACTTTTTTTGGAAAGCCTTGAATTAAAACGTGTGTAAGGCAGACAAGATATCAACATCAGCATCTTCCTCATCTTCCTTCTTTTCTCATTATTATTCTCCTTATTATTTTAAAAAGCATTCTTAAATACCATGCAGATTTGCCATTGCTAATATTAAAGCAGCTTTCAAAACATTTTCACTACAGCAAGGAAGTGCTATTATATGCCATTTAACAGTTTTGCATGTCACCAATTCTTTGGCTTCTGAAGTGCAATGGTATTAGTTAAATGATGGAAGAGCTACCATCAGATATTTCAGTTTTAAATAAAAACAAACTTACAGTTTGAAAAAAAAAAAAAGAAAACATTTTGGATTGGGTTGTTGTTTTGTTTTGCTTTGTTTTTCCCTGCCAATGCAAAAAGAGAAGGCTTTTTTTAATGTTCTCTTGGAATGCAGCTAGAGATCTTCCAACTATGTGTGTATGTGTTTGTTTCTTTTTAACGTTTCTTTTGCTTATTTTGTGTGTGTGTGTGTTTTTATTATTTTATTGCCATAAAGGTATGAGGTCGTCTTGCTTAGAGGACTTTGTCAAACCTCTGTGGCTCAACTTCCCCTTCCTGACTATCAGTACTGATTCTAGCTGCTAGGTAGAATCCTGCAGCAAGACAAGAAAGTTAGGATCAAACATCTAATGGTAAAAAGGAGAGAGCTACTTTTCTGTGAAAAGGGAGGAGAAGCCCCAAGTGTTAAATGCATCTTTATGAATAATAAAAGACCAATGTAAAGCATACATTTGTGCTTTAGATTCCCTTCTAGCATGGGTAAGAACCTGGCTTTTTAATGAGCCTTTAAAAATTATTATGACATTTTTTCTTCTGTTACTTGTGTCAAACTGGGCTAAACTGCTTTTCTGGAGCTTGAATTGTCTAGATGAATCAAGAAAAAAATGAGGGGATGACCTCCCTGAAATATAATGCTCATCTTTGTTCCATCATGCTGCATAATTACAGAGCTCTCAGAGTCAGTGCAAGCCTTCTCACTGAATATGATATTACTAAGAGCTGTCTTGGTTGGTGTACCTAGTCCCATCTTCTACATGGTATTTCCTTAATACCTTTTGTAAGAACAAGACGGAAATTTATACATAAAGGTTATGTGTCATTGATTGCAACTACTGATTTCAGTAATAAGCATTACATCTGGTAGCAACTATTTACAATATTAGGCTCCAAAACAGCAACTGGTTTTAATATTGCTGCTATGCATATATTCAAGATAAAAACAGTGGCTTGTTATGGTGAAGGTGATTTGTTATTGAAAGACTGCCTCTTTTCTTGGCAATGTTGCTGTTTCAGTGAATTTATAACACAGGATACATGTCTTGTACAACAAAGTTTCTTTAGTAAGAAGTCAATGAGTCAGATAATCATTTCAATCTGATTTGATAATGAAGAGGTAAATATTCACCTTTCGTAAGCAGAAGAATGTTTTATGTATGTATACACAGCTGTGTTTAAAAATAGTGGTCCCTGCTATTCTGTAATTGACAACTGTTACACTATCCTTTATAGTATATTTTGATATTTATACTTATTTAGAGATCTCTAGAAAGTCCAAAGATGTCTCTTCTTTAGCTATCTGTAGCAAAAGATGTAATAGGAGACATTATTTCTAGAGTGCCTTTTGTGAGATACTAACACAACAATAGAACGAAGAATTTAATACCTTTTAAAGAAAAATAGAAAAAAAATATTTTTAATATGAATTTCACTTTCTCCATAACCTTTCTTTTATTATCGCCCATTTCACTTTTCATTTGGTTGTAGTTTTACCTATTTTGCAAGATTTTTGAACTGTAGAACAAGTCAGCTAATCAAGTTAAGCTGTCAATGTAGTTTTCCTGCGTCCTATTAAACTACTAAAAACACTGTTTCCAGTGTGTGATCTTTACATGCAAAAATATATATTATACAGATGTGCACTTTGTGCATACTATACACATACTATTGTCATTTACACATTGTACATAAAGTATTTGGGCATCCATTCCACTGATGGCTGCTGTAAGGTCACAACAGGTTTTGTCTTTAAAGGGCAGTATGGGCATATTTCTTTTATGCAGAATCAGTAAAATGACACTGTTCTGTATTACTGCTTTTTCTTTAAACTGGTGTCTTTGAAAAACAGTGAAAGAAAGATGTTTGTTTTTCTTTTCATAAAACATCAGGAACACAGCACATGGCTGTCCCTTCGTCCCTAGATGCATTCACTCATATGCATAACCAATACACATACACACATCAATGGGAATTACAGATATTGATCTATAGAGCATCTACCTTCAACCTGTTGTTTGTAAAGCTTTTGCTCTTTATCCTGATTCATCTTTGTTGCCTCAGTGTCTTATCTTCCACTGGTTTCATGTTTGTGAAAGTGAAGACCAGACAAAACATTTTCAAATTTCAGAGCTTCGGTGGCTTTCTCACGTGTGAGTTTGTTGCAGACTGAAACTGAAGTTGATTGAATCAAACAACAATAGAAATAGCTATTCTTTGTACAGAATTGAGTACATGTGACATTTGATTTTAATGGGACTCTTTTCTCCCCAGCTTAGAGAAACAGATGCAAACCTGGGGAAGAGCTCCAGGATTTTGACAGGGATGTTGCGAAGGTAAGGCCAAGGTAGGGACACTTCCACTCTTTCTTTTTTTCCCTCTTTCCCTCTGTGCCTTTACTTTTAGTTCTAGTTCAGCCTCTGCATTTTGCTGACTTACTTGACTTTTTTACACAGGTTGCTATGTAGAATTTCTTCAAATGAATTCTGATAATGAAGCAGGCAGGGTTAGATAGAAGGCTTTATCACAGCTATGGAAAGAATTTTCTGTAGCCTGAGGGATTACCCCTTGTTCACTCACTTCTCATCTTTGTTTCTTTGTATTTGGGGCTTTTTTGGTCTGTTCTAAAATTAAGATTTTTGATGATGGTTTCCTGCATTCCTTATTCTCAGGTGTTTTCAGGGTTTTTTACCTATTAGATTTTATGTGAGAAAGTTTGTAAATCTTTTGGGGCAGCATAAATTTGCTAACAGAGAGCAAATGATCAGTTTTGTCTGAATAGATTGGGCAGACACTGTAAAATGCTGTGATTTTAGCATGTTTCTTCCATGTTTTCAATGGTGTGCAAATTGTCGCTGGGATTAAAGTGAGATGATACAGAAAGGGAAAATTTACAACATGCTAAAAATCTATGTGGGTTTGAAGTGAGGGAGGTATCCACTGATTATTACCCACCTTAAATTATATCAGTAGCTTCCCAGACAATTTTTTTTTGAGTTTGTGGCATCTCTGGATATGTGTTCTTTACCCAGTGAAGCAACACAAGCTTCTATGTGATATCCATGTTTCTGTACTTTTATTCAGCTTCCTGAAAAAGAAAAGCATCTCTCTAATAGGTGATGTTGGGTGCTATGAAAACACATTTTTCCAAGGAACATATAGCATCCTCAGAAGAGTGCAGTATGAAATTACATTTCCCGTGGGCTTTTACATGGCATGTTTGCTTAACACAACTAGCTTTTTTAAAAAACAAACAAAAAAGTAAGCTTTAGGAGAATTTTTGATTTATCACTTGCCTTGAAAAACAGCAAAATGAGAATATAACTTGTTCTATAGCACAAGCTTTATCTTTTCATAAGTCTCCTTGGAAAAATGGCTTTGTTAGTACCTTTTATACTCAGTCGACAAAGGTTAAATTGACCAAACCTGATGCCTTCATTTCACAGATTTCTTACAATTCCAACTCCAAACTGTAACATATAAAATTCTCTGATTAAGAGTAATATGTAAATGACATGAGCTAAATTTAAAATCCATGGAGAAAGAAAGTGGCAATTGAAAGGGATGCTTCAGTGCTTGTAGACAATCTAAATAAAACACACACACACACACACAAAAAAAAAAAAAAAGGAAAGAAAGAAAGAAAAGACACAACCAAACCCAAGTCTCCCCAGGAAGGACCCTGCGACATGAGCTGTAACGAATATTCTGCATATGTCTCCATTTTGTCAAATCTCATTAAAGGGGTTTCTTGCTTTATGTCAATTGAGCTGTCCAAAAATCATTCATCATTTTAGTGTAAGAAAAAATCATGCAGTTATTTAAATAATATCATATTAATGTTAAAGTTCAGCTGTCATTTAATAGTATGGCTTAATCAGACATAGCATTTAGGAAAAATAGTTTTTTCGGGGTTTACTTGGCTTTCAGGTTGGCAGATTCAAATAAGGATTTATGGGTTTCTGAACCAATGTATTCTTTCCATGTTTATGCTTGAGATACCTCAGCCTTTTTTGCAGCACCCTGTAGTCTGTTATTTTCAATAAAATAAAGTATCTCCTCATATTGTGTTTGAATACATTTGCAAGTAATTTGGAGAAGCTGGAACAAAAACATATGCTGTAACCTTTGACTTTGTTTTGTGTTTGGGAATCACAGTTAGGAGTCCTAGTTTATAACTGTTCCATAAGCCAAATGAAAAATGTGATCTCTCTGAAATATACTTGGGTTCATGTTTTCAGACAAAAGGGTTATGCAATTGGAACACAAGAATGGCGTGGTTTTGTGTGTCAAGAAAGCATGGGATTTCCTTTTTATTTAACAAAAATACTGAGTTGGTTCACCCATCTGGATGAAAGGCAGGTTAGGGTTTAGGCTCAGTTCAGGTGAATTCAGGTGAATTTGTCAAAAGAAATGACTCAGCATATATGTAACTTGCCGTAGAAGATTTTCAGGATGTTTTGTAAAAACACTGAATAGGTCCATGGTAAAATTAATTTGCTCTATGACTATTGACTAGAAATCTAGCATTATCCCAGACTCAGAATCATCCCAATGTTGTTTAGTCACACGGATAGTCATAACATATGAAACCCACAAAATCAGCACAAATTAGATAAATACAATGTAAAAAATAATTAACACGGATTGGCAGTTGTGTCCTAATTCTGCATACTTCAGTAAGTACTACACAATGTTTCACTTAATTATTGGAACCAATGAAGAAAAATGCTTGAGGACTATTCTTCACATCATTATCATACAGAAAAGGTAATGTTAAGCTGAACATTGCTCACCTTAGCTGCTGCTCCTACAATATGTATTTTATGATATGCTTGAAGTTGTGTGCCAGACTAATACTCTGTGCATTTAATTAATGCCAAACTGCTTCTATTTTTACCCTCTGGGAAAGGCAAAGCAGCATCTCTTCTGAGATGGCCAAACAAGTGATTAGATATTTAAATAGGTGGCGTTCTTAATGAGGGCTAAAATACTGCCTTTGTACAACTGAAATTCCCTGGCATTGCATTTGTGCATAAAAAGTTATGTAGGTGAGGAATGAAAGCGGGAATAAGTTTTGCTAGATGCCATAGGTCAATAAAGAAATCAGTGATAGAATAGGGACAGATCTTCCTATTCCAGCTTGCTCCTTTAGCAACTTAAAGTAGCCAGGTTTATGTACTGGACTTTATCTCAGTATTTTGTGTATATGGATAAAGAGGTTTTTTTGTAACAAATCTTTCAAAATATTCTTGCTTTGAAATACTTGTAATATTCTTTTTCCTTATCTGTAAATAAGCCTACTGAGATGCCTCTAAACTAGAATGTTACACTTACGGCAGGCACTTCGTTACTAGGATATCACCATGTTGATAATGTCAAAACATTAATCATTTTCTTTTATGTGTATCTAGAGCTCTGGACATCCTGACATTTTATGACTACTCTTTAAAGCACTGAGACTGTAACAGAAGCTCAGTGTCGTTTCAGTTATAGAATTTGTATGTAATAGATTTTAACAGAAGGAAAGGCATCCTCTGTGGTCCTCTGCAATGTTGCCATCTCAGACATCTATCCTTTGGCCTCTACCCTGATGTGAATTAGGGAGTGCTAGAAAAATTAGAGTGTCAGAAAGAAGCAGAGAAGAATATGTTGTGACAGATCTTCAGTTGTTTCTCCATATCCTAAGCCAATAGCCTAGAAGAGCTTTTAGGAGAAGAATTTGGACAGTCTCCAAAACACACTCAGCCCAATTTCAGTGGGAAACAAACAAACCTAGAAGTAACCAGATAAAAATTTCAGTATATTTGAATCTTTATCACATTAGCAGGTAAATTCTATGTACCTCCCAGACAAATATTTTAGAAAAATATTTACTTCCCTCCACAACAATATTTGATTCTGCCTGGCTCAACAGGATTTTTTTATGCCCAAAATTCTCTTTTGATCTTCAAATTTCAGATCATCTCAGAAGATAACTTCTGAGTTATCAACAATTCTTTGAGAAACTTGTGAATACCTTTGCTCTTATAAAAGGGACTTTAAATATATATATATTTCAGATAGGACAGAGAAAATTTCAGCTGGTGAAAAAGAAACAATACGTGTTCAACTCTCAGGTGATAAATGAGATGGCTTGCCAACATGTGCATAACCAATGTGACCACAATCAAAAACATGGAATGCTTCCCCCTCCAAACTATTTGTAGTCAAGCTCCTTCACTATTCTTTACAGGTATTTTATCTTCTTGCATTATTTCTAGTCAAACTATGTACTTTTGAACTCCAAGGAAGTCCAGACCCCACAGTTATCATTCAGCATTTCATACAATCATACGACAATTTGGAAGAGACCTCTAGGGGTCATCTAGTCCAACCTCCTGTTCAAAAAAAGTCTAACTATAGAGCAGACTGCTCAGGGACTTGTCAAGTGTTGAACACATCTAAGATTGGAGATACCAAAACCTCTATTGGAAGTCTCGTCAAGCAGTAGTTGAAATAAGCACTTTTTCCAGGAAGCAAATGGAAATTTCACATCATCCAGCTTTTGTCCATTGCCTCTGGTCCTAAGTATAAAGCATCATATTCAAAACATAAGTGTTCTAGAACTGACCTTCAGAGGAAATTTTTTAAACAGAGTGTGGGGTGCTCTGCCATTGACTTGGTGGCATGGCCATTCAGCAATTGGTGCACAAGAGATTTTATTTGCTTTCTCACACTCCTGGAGACATGAAAAGTTAGTTATGGTCTCTTCTGCCTTCTTTCTTGACTAGGAAGCCCCCATTCCCATACACAGAAGAAAATCAGCAGAGAAAGTCATCTCCTTGTTAAGACAAATTGAAACCAATACTGAGTGTTATCACTGTCTTTTTCCATATTTCACTACTGATCTCTGTTTCCGTCCCCAGAAGTCCATAACAAAAAGATTTTCTTCTGAACTAAAGCTTATTGCAATATCAGTCATATCAGTCATACCAGGCCATGATTGTTGAATAGTGAGCGAAGTTTAACATGCAGTTGGATCTGCCTTGTTTTCATGCTAATAAAGAAATTCCTCTTTCCAGCGGAACTTTGCATATTTGGTCCCAAGCCAAAAGAAGTTTGAGTAGAAATTGTTTCAGCAGCTCTTTGGTACATAAATGTATTTCTATTTTTACTTCAAGATGTATTTCTACACTGAAAAATGATTGAATGGTAAATCCTTTTGCAACATGTCTGCTCCATGTTAAATATTTACAGCTGCAGCTGTTTACTTCAGTAATTTAGACCTTGATTCAGGAAAATATTTAAGCATATGGTTAACTTAAACCAGAGAAGCAATTCTCTTAACTTAAGGGACACTGAATAAGGAGGGAGGGAGTAGCAGAACAATTCTGTGTCATCTCTTGGGGCAACACTGCTTTTACAGTGCTTCTTGCTCAAGGCCTATTACAGAGCAACACTGTCCATAATATTTCTATTGTTAGATGGGAACCATAAAATATACATAGGGTATGGTAGTGCTTACTGTCAGTGAAAGGACATTTTTTATTTATTTTTTTTATTTTCCTGACTTTTAACCATTTTATATAGTTATTATATTATTATACATGTTTGTACTTTGTTGTTGTTTTTTTTTTTTTTTATCAGTTAAGAAGTGTTAAATATTTTCAGGAGGAAAATGTTAAGCTTTATGGTACTGTTAATCATAAGATAGTCTTTGGATAAGGAACATACAGCTTGTTATTCCAGAGTAAATCTTGACATTAATTAGTACCTGGTCATTTTTCGCTTTGTCTCTAACTTTAAAAAGAAACCTTGTTTCCTTGCTGAAGTGATGGACAAAACATCTGGAAAATGTAAATGTAATGTCAGTAAAATTCCCGGGGGTAAGCATTCTTCACTATTAGTAGTCCGACCAAAATGCGTGAAATGTACCTCTAGGTCTCAACAGCAAGAATTTTATAATAGTATGGGACACTGTGGGTTCCTTGTTCTCAGTGTAGATAGGACATGTTCATATATAAGTAAGATGCATGTTTTGTGTTTAATAACCAAGAGTCAATTTCTTAATCTTGATCATCTTTCTTGGATAAAACTCTATGTTGTTTCCAAAATGTTTTTGAAAAATCAAACTCTATTTTCATTCAGTGTTAGAAATACTTTCAGTTCATGCACCATAGAAAATGCAGCAGTCCTTTAAGCTGTTCCATAACCACTATAACTGTGGCAAGCAGTATACCTGGAGAATTCCAAGCCCTGTACTGAATGGCTGTAGAACAGGACCAACTTCAACATTGCAAACATGTAGCTACAATTAGTTTAATGCCATCTTATCCTTTGCAAACCTTCAGTTCCAACAGCCTAAGTGTTACAGAATTAAGTTTACTTTAGACCTTGAAAAAGAAAAGGAGCATAATGATTGATCTTCACATTTTAATAACTTCAGTGAATAGGATAAAATAAAGTCTGTGCTTTAATCTCCTTATACCTAGGCAAAGTCTTAGAAGGATATGTCCTTCATTGACTGAGACAGAAGCATTTATATTGTAGTTTTGTTTTATTTTTCAGATTGCTGGGAAGTTTTATCCATGTGTCAGGCTGCCTACACTAAGTCCATTATGAGCAAGGCTCTCAGTATTCTTTAGACAATATTTCCAATTCCCTTTTTTAATTTCTTTTTTAAACATACAATGGCCCTTGTTCTACCCTCCCCATTCCCTCTTTTCTATCATCTGGAATTACTATCTCATTTGCCCCCCTCCCCTTCCCTCAACTTGTGTCCAGCTGAACAGCTGGAAAGAACATTATCTTAAGCACAGTTGTGTTTCTGCAGGAAAGCAGGGTCCCAGTGGATAATTATCACAGCTAGTCCTACACTGCATATACCAAGAATGTAAAGCATCATAATAGGTTAAATATCATGTAACCCTTTGTGATTGTTCTTTGTATTGAGATACGTTGACTATCATTAAGCAGCTAGAGCCTAAAAAGGTTTGCAGTACTTTGTGTCATGAGTGAAACAAAAAGCATTTCATAGTCAGCATTGACATGTCTGAACCACAATAGATAGTTCTGTGACATGCTTTCATGAGAAGACATGTCTCGTATCAGCATAATCAGTGCAGTGCTTTCTTGCAGTAGTTACAAGCAGTTTCCAGTTGGATGAATTCTCTCTGACATAATATTAAGGAGTAGTGAAAGTGGTGAAAATATTTTGAATGTGATCAGATTGTTTATGTGAAGCAGGGAACCTGTTTGCAAAAGATGACACTGGTAATTGCTGAAATAATTGGAGACAACTCTTCAGAAATCAATAAAGTCAAACTTCTTAACGCCAATAGTAAATTAAGGATCACATTGTTCTTAAGATGACTCACACTATAGCTGTCACAAAACAATATACACCAGATTTTACACATTCCATTGACTGAGTGGTTAAGCCATAAATTTCAAAATGTACCATTTTCTGATTGCAGATCTTCATGATATTTTGCTACATGGGTCATTTCACTTTAATCCACAAATTTGCCAAAAACCAAAAATAAAATAGAATCATCTTGGAAGTGATCTCTGAAAAGTTCATCCCTTTTTGTTAAGACAGAACTGACTATCCCCATTTCAACCCTGACAGATATTTGTCTGGCCTGTTCTCCACTGATGAACATTTCTTATCTCCTCAGTCAAACTATTCCAAGGTTTCCCTAATGTTTGGCCCAAGTCTCTCTTCTTGGGTAGGCAGCAAGCTTTTACGTACTGGTGTATGTGAGATTGCTGTGCTCTTGCATGGCCTTGCTTGTCAAGGCCCATGACTTCTGCTATGGAAAGACTTTTCTGCTGAGCTTTTCAAGAATTAAAGAACGTAAATAATAGTGTACAAAATTAAATTATAGTTTCAAGTTCTCATCAAGTCAAGCCTTCTGATGGATTTCAGGAATGCAAAAATGGAATTGGAAAGTATTCTAAAAGGTAAATCCTAGAAGCTTAGCCTCTCCAAACAGTAGCTTCATGAATAGGTATCAGTGATCTTTGCAAATACAGACTCCAAAATTAAATCATTCTCATGATGTTGTGTATCTGGATGAAAACTAGAGGGTGTGCTAAGCTGAATAAAAGTAACATTTGAAACTTAAACAAGATTGACAAAATGCAGAGATTTAACATTATGTGGCACTTCTAAACGTTTTAAGAAAAAGGCAGTAATATTGTCAAACAAACGTCAGAGTTTTTGTTTAACTTATTTCTCCCCTCTTGCCCATACACACACCAGTGTTTCAGACTGATCTGGTATTTCGAGACAAATGGTGAGAATGGGAATTGTTTTGCCTACCTAGCCTTCTGGCAGTTCTCTGCAGGAAGCTTTGTTAGTCTTTATCAGGTAAAGAAGCTCTTTTCTGTATTCTGTGTATGACTTCCAGTAGCACTTGACACTTTTCTTCCTGCGCTTGATTGAAATTGTTGTCTTTTAATAAAAGAAAACTTATTCCGTCTTTCCAGAATAATTCTTCTCACACACCAAGGAATTAGTCTTTCAGAAAAATATGAAGTCATCAAACTAATAAGTTTGATGTCAGTTTGAAACTGTGATAAAAAAGTGATATCAGAATCTTGTCCTTAGCTAACCATTTAGATTAGATCATTTTCAATCCATTTTATACTAATAGGCTATCTAGTTTTGTCTATCTTCAGGAGACATGAGAGATTAAATGAATGACAACTGCAACAAAGGAAAACGTGGGATTTGCTGAGTAGAATTTTTGTACTAAATTTTTGTACTATAATTGTTTTGTGAAATCCGGAACCCGAATTTACCAGTCACACATGAGTAGTTTGGTCGCCTGTAGCATCATTACTAAATAATTTTTTTTGTTTGTTTGTTTGTTTGAGCAAAGTTTATTGGGGTGGAGGTTTGTTGTTGTTGTTGTAATTTTACAAAAGAGGCCATAAATGATGACTGTGAGAAATCAACAGCAGAGGAATAAGAGGATTACTTAGAGTTTGCTACAGATAAATTAGCACTGCTGGTTGACAAGACCAAAACTGAGGGAGAATTTGTGTCCTTGTGTGGCATGTAATTATGTTGTATTGGACCTTTAAAACTCTTCAGAAGAAATGTTCACACATCACTAACCTGCTGAGCATCTGCCTGAAGAATAACAAAGTCATGAATTGGAAAGTGTGCTCTTACAATGAGAGATTGTTTAGTCTACTTGGTGGTAGGATGAAAATTTTCCTATTTTTTGCTAGTTCTTATATTTTAACTAATATGGAAGATTTGAAAAAGGCAAAGGAAGGCCAGTACAGAAATTGAGTGAAATGGAAAGGGCAGAGAAAACAATTTTATCATAAACACTGAGATTTATGTTCTCTACAATGTTTGTGTAGTTCTAAGACAATTTATTAAAATAACTGAAATTGTTTCAGACATATCTAGAATAATATAAACAAAAGAGAAACTCTTCCTACTTCTTCCAGACAAACCTATGCATTGTAGCTCTTAATGCTCCTTCCGTTTTAGATTCAGGATTATAATTCACATTTTAAGATCAGTTTATTAATTATTTTCTTTGAAGGCTTGAAAAATTATTCAAGTAATCTAAATAGTCAAGAGCTATAATTTATTAGAATTATTTTATTAAGTTAGTCTATCTGCTGCTGGAAATTTCATGAGGTGGTCTCTTGAAAGGTATGTCTTCAAAATGGTATGGGACAAAGGATTTCTGTAAGGGAGGGTTTATTCCTCTACTTGTTTTATGCATAAGTAAGTTTGGATTTTTTTGCTAGTTTACTTCAAATGTTGCCCGACTGCATGTTCTTAAGAACCGTGGCTGTACACAATTGTGTATGCAAGAGATATTAGTATTTCCTAGTTCAAAAACAGAAGAGTTTTTCACTGACCTGAATGCCTTCTGCAAATAGTAACGTTTTTCCATGAGTGTTAACATGGCTTAGCTTGCAGGATCTCACTATGTAGCATTTATTACCCAAGAACTTTTGTTTAGCTTGGACTTTGCTATATTAACTAAGTGGTAACCCAGAAAGTTTGTGTAACATTTGCAAGTTAGAGCGAAGTCTTCACCTCATCCCATTCAGAAGATCTTCTGATAGTTTAAGATTACAACACTAACAGATAATTTTTCTTTTTGAATAAAAATTGCTTCAAATATTATTTTTGCACCAGCTGCTTGCCTTCCCCTGATAGAAAAAAAAAAAAAAAAAGTGGGGGTAGGGGGACAAACAAACCTTTATGTTTCTAAGACATTATTTTTGTGGTTGCATATAAATAATGCATGTAAATAAGGAGTTGTTTGAGAAACGTGGTTCTAAGTGTGCCTGGTCTTGCATAGGTGGTGGGAAGCATGTGGTCTACTTTATCCATGCAGAGAAACTTCCTTGCTGTTTTCTGTCACTGCTGTGGTTTTTCAAATGCAGTTTTCTGCGTGAATGGCACACACGTGTTGATTGTGAAGGTAACATTCTTTCAGTACGGCCTTAAAGCTAATTACTCTTGGTGGCAGTGGGGCTTTGTACCTCATTTGTGAACAGCTATTTATACTACTACGCCAGTACAAAGCAATGTTTCACGTTACCAGTTTACCAGACTATTACACCATTGTGTTTTAATCCACTGTAGGTGGATGGAGAATATGAGCCATCTGTTTTATTTAATGATATAATCAGTAAACAATATATGCACTTTACACATTTGGTCATTAAAGATGCCCATATTGTTGGACCCTGTATTTACATTGTAAATTGGTGTATTCACACATCAGCTCTTTCTGGTTTAAAAGGCTTGCTGTGTTCATACGATGGTACAAAGCAAGCTCAGTAACTGCTTGAACCCAGCGCAGGTGGTCGAGCTAGTTGCCACACAGATCAAAAGTCAAACAACTGTGAATCTTCCTTTGAAATGGCATTTAGAGAGACAAAGCGGGTCTTATCTTCACAAACAAGAAAGAGTTATAGATATACATCATGAAGTTATGAGAACAAAAAGGGGTTTCATAGTCACTCTGTATCAGAAAATCCAGTGCTGCAGACTTTTGGGAAGGCATCTTTGGAATATAAAGACCATCTTATTTTACTGGAAATTTGGAGGAGTGAGTTGGAATTATTAAATATGAGAATGTTCAGTGATTTCAAAACTTTGGAGACAAGAAGTTGCCTGCTTTCACAGTCAATTTTATTTTATTTTATTTTCAGCAGTGCTTTAGCAGAAGAAAACAAACAGCAAGAGCAAAACCTAGTCTTATTCAAGGGACAGAGGTGAATGTGTTTGCTAGTGTGAGCTAGAAACAAAGGAATCTGCTTAAGATTTCAATTTTCCTAAAGTATCCTTGGTGAATGCCAAAAAAAATAGCCACCAAAGTACATTAAAATTCGCTGATAAGTAAACTTCGCTTTTACTTCACTGATAAGTAAAATCTTCTTGTTTGTTAGAACTTTTTTAAAGAGATGAAAGATAACATAATCCTGTATTAAAATTAAAACAGTAATGTTAATTTTACTGTTTCACTTCAGAGTTTGTGCTCCAGATGCCTAAGGAACATATTGGAGGACTCAGTTCACACTTTAACCTGTGGGCTACTTTTGAGCCTGGCTGATGTGCTCTCTAACTGCCCCAGTGATGCTGTCTCTCCAAGGCCCTACCTGTGGCTCACACTTCCATTAAGTGGCACGTGTTGGCATGTCTCCACCAACACCTATGGAGCTATATTTATTTATAGCAGCTAAGAATCTAACCCATTTGCATGAAGGCCAGACTTCCATGCCCCTGCATCCATTTTTGAGAAACAATTTCTACCCATCAGAAAAAAAAAATATATATATATATATATATATGCCAGGAGGGCCAACCGTGTCCTGGGGTGCATCAAGCGCGGCATCGCTAGTAGGTCAAGGGAGGTGATTGTCCCGCTCTATTCTGCACTGGTGCGACCTCACCTCGAGTACTGTGTGTAGTTCTGGGCACCACAGTATAAAAAGGACATGAAACTGTTGGAGAGTGTCCAGAGGAGGGCTACGAAGATGGTGAAAGGCCTGGAGGGGAAGACGTATGAAGAACGGCTGAGGTCACTGGGTCTGTTCAGCCTGGAGAAGAGGAGGCTGAGGGGAGACCTCATCACAGTCTACAACTTCCTCGTAAAGGGGTGTTGAGAGGCAGGAGACCTTTTCTCCATTAACACTAGTGACAGGACCCGCGGGAACGGGTTTAAGCTGAGGCAGGGGAAATTTAGGCTTGACATCAGGAGGGGGTTCTTCACAGAGAGGGTGGTTGCACACTGGAACAGGCTCCCCAGGGAAGTGGTCACTGCACCGAGCCTGTCTGAATTTAAGAAGAGATTGGACTGTGCACTTAGTCACATGGTCTGAACTTTTGGGTAGACCTGTGCGGTGTCAAGAGTTGGACTTGATGATCCTTAAGGGTCCCTTCCAACTCAGGATATTCTATGATTGTATGATTCTATATATATATATCAGCACTAAAAAATTGTGGTCTGTCAGTTGTATCCTCCAATAAAGTCTGTACAGAAATGGGGATTTCCTGCATCAGAGTTCTGTTTACAGATCAGACTCTTGAACTGCCACTGTATTAAATTAGAATGCATAATTTGCACAAGTTTAGCTACTTTTGGTACCATGGAGATCATAGGCTTGCTTTGTCAGAGTATGCATCTGGTTCCAGGAAACTTCTTGCAGTATGATTCTGTTAGAGTGAAACTGGTGATTGGATCTGATTTTTTTTTTTTTTTTTTCTCAGAGTGTTTTATAAGGAAATATAGCCAGGTTTGTCACTGGGGGAAGGCCTGACTGGTATGTCCAGTAGACAGCTGGGGGAAAGGACTTGTGGAAATGGTATGGCTAAAAGGGAGATTGCAGGTTGGAGAGGATGGAGGAGTTGTCTTGTGCTTACCAACGCGCAACTGCTCGGCTTCTATCAGTCTGCTGATAGAAGTGGAGCTCTGTGTGTCCCAGGTCTTTAGCTCAGATTGAGATCATCTTTCAAAGCAGCAGCATGTCTGTGAGGATAAATTCTTAGTCATTTTGAGTTGTATGTGCTTATATAAAAAGCTAGAAGCAAAATATTAATACATACAAGATTGAGATTTTGGTTTTGGTTTCTGTTCCTACATAATGCAGCTATATTTGGAGGCACTGAATATATATGCAGTAATAAAGTCTGTTTGCTAATAACATGTATGTTTAGTTTCCAATTAGTATTATAAACATGCTTTCTGAGTCTTTACGTTGGTTTCAAAAGCAAGCTAACTATATTTTTATTTTTATTTTATTTTAATCTTGGGGTGGGAGGAAAGAATATTTATTTACTAGGGCTTTTTTTTATGTTGCCACCAATTTTAGAGATAAAGTATTTTCAAGTGTATGAAGGAGGAGAAGATAAAAGATCTCATATTATGAACCTTTATATATGCTTCTAAAATATACTATAATTTCATGGTTAAAATATTTAAAATAAAACAAAATAAGACTCATCTATAAATGTCCCTTTTATAGGCTTTTCATATCTGTATTTCATCTAAGTTGAATGTTAAACATTGGCATGTTTCCATATGTTTCATTATGTATTGCCTTCGGATTTTGAGATACTGTGTCACTAACACATTTCAAATATTGTAAAGGTGTTGAGGTTTTTTTCCCCATCACAATCCAGGAAAAACAATCAGAAATTTGACTACTAATGTTTGAATCGTGATTTTGTCTTGGGTATCTGCAGACCCATCTGTTTCAGTGCACCTCTAAAATGAGGATAATGTTCCATATCTCAGCAATGCATTCCAAGGGCAACTGCCCTTAATTAATCTGTACATGGTCCTCACATGACAACATGATGAGAGTTTGTGAATGATGGGCTGACTGGTAGCAGTGCCTGTCCTGATTTGGAGTTGTGGCTTAAATGGATTTAAAAGGGGTGAAAGAGAAGCATGGGAAGAATTTAGACTAGAAGAGTGGGGGGTATTTTATTTCCCATAACAGTCCATTACCAAGCACGTACCTGATCTTTCTAGTCATTGAATATAGATGTGCAAAACAAGAGGTATCCATTCTTTGTTGTCTTCTTCAGATAATATAATTTTGAGGTCTTCAGGTGACATTATTCATCTTTCCTTATGCGATATTTTTGTTGTTTTGCAGACAGAAAAGAGTGTTTTAGTGGGTTCAACACATGCTATTAATGTATTCTGGAAACATACTGATTAAGTGTATATAGAGGAGCAGTAGTATTAAATTTGATGTACTAGTCTAGGCAACTGCTTCTTTCTCATGAAAAAAGGCTTACTTATTGCTCTTGTCAGAAATGATGTTCTTGTAGTTACTGTGGTCTGAGATGTATTATTGCTGACTGCTGTCAACTAGCAAACAAACAATAGAAATGTTTGTTAAATACTTTAGGGTTCCTCAGAGAAATATATCCCAACAAATGCAACATTTTACGGCTTACTTTAACAGTAATGGTATTATCTTGTTCAGAGAAGGTATGGAAGAGAGATGTATAGACTAAGAGGTAAAGGTAGACAGATACTTACTTCCCCTGGCTAAAATTAGCTGCTAGATTGCTTTGCTTTCCTGCTGTCACCTCTTGCCTCTGAAGAAACATAATTTATTATAGAACTTGAATGGGGAAATCCATTAAGATAATCTAGGACACAAATTCTCTCATGTATAGTAACTTCATGACCAAGGATATAGTTATGATCCTTTGAAATTCCAGTATTTTGTTGTTCAGCTTCTAATTAGAGAGACAATAAAATGTGAATTTGAGTTGCATTGTGTTGAAAAATACAATGATGTGGTGCTGCTCTTAGCTGTAAAATTCAAAGAGTTGTATAGCAGTCACATGTTGAAGGATAAGGCAAAATGGAGTTTGATTGAGATAGCTGGTAATGATGCTATAGAGCACCCTCTTCATGAAGAGTATTCATTACAGAACACCTCTTGGGCTGGTGTACTTGGTTGGTCATATTTTAACAGCTGTCTTTGAATTATTGATGATATATTAAAGCTCTACCAGCAAGCAGTGGGAGAATTAAACTCCCACATGCCAGTTCCTTCAGATGATTCCTCTTTGAGGAATCTAAGTGATCAAATGAGATAAGCCATTTATAATTCTTCAAGCGGGAATTGTTCACAAGTACGATGGTTTCTTAGTAAATTCCCAGTGTTCTCTTTGGAGTAAGATGGAGTATTTAAAATAGTATGATACATATATAAGATGGTAAGAGTATTATAGAATTGTTTTATAATAAACTACATTAAGCACATAAACAGTGTTCCAGATACTTAGCAGCCTGTTCCCAAGGAAATACAAATATTGTCTCAGAGATTCGTACTGTAAAGATGTAGGTGATTACAGATATAGGGAACACTGAATTCATCCAAAGAAAAGTCAGTGCTGCAGAACTTCTGCCATACTGTGTTTCAGGCAGTGAATTTTGGATAGTTATAATTCAATGTCCATTGAAATCAGTGGACAAGCTTGTGCCCAAATGCTTGTTCTCTGAGCCTGGAAGGAGAAGCAGGTGCACAATGTACCAGAGAAAAATCCTGTTTGATGAATGTAGAGACTAGCTTATAGTGGAGTTGCTGTTTTGTCTTCATGCTCCTCTGGCCTGATTACATAGAAGTTTTGTAGGAACATATTGTTGTGTCTGACCTGGGTAATAAAAATGGTTTGGGAGGACTGTTAAGCCTGCTCTTTAAACCATTAAATTCTGAGACTGATTTTAGTTTGGAACCCACTGCACCCTGCTTTCTTTGATGCAAGCCCTGAGAATATCTAATCATTGTTTAAAGGAGTGGACTCCTTGGGGGGAACAAAGCCAAGAAGTGGCCCCAGTGGATGCCTCCCCACATGGAAATCCATCACCTCCTGATTTGATAGCTTTCACGCTAATGTGTCTTTCAAGGGGACCGTTTTGTCTTGCATTGTTAGTTATTTGACTCTTCATTTATTTCAAACTTAATTGTCATTAGAGGGTTTTTTTCTATTGGCATCTGGGGAATAGTAGTTTATTGCATATTGTTGTGTTTGTCTAAAGGCAATTGCACAAGCATGAAACCTAATCCTTGTAATCTTTCCTACTAGGGATAACTTGAGATAAATACTGCTGTATGCTTAGTGGGAGTGGGTCTCCACTTTTTGATCATCCATGTCTAAATGTTGAGTAATACTTAAGGGAAAATGTTCTCAAAACATTCCTTAGATGATTATTAGATTATATTTTATGTTTGATAAAAACTGGAAAATTGTGTAAATATTTGCTTAACATCCCACCCCTAAAGCAATTTATTTCCTTTCTGGCCTTCAACCCTCTTGCTCAGTGAAATGAGATCAGTCACTTTCTGTTTATATTCAGTTTCACTTTGCAGTTTTCATGGATGTGTGGTGTGATGCTGTTGTGTATGGAAAAGCACTGCAGGGACATATTTAAATAATAAGTGGGGAATAAAGAGAAAGGAGGGAAAAATCTTTTTAAAATGTTTTCTAGGCTTTTCCTGCATTTTAAAAGTAAATAAATGCTACAGTTAAACTTCTTGTGTGTGGCATGCTAATAACTAGTGTTAGTATTAATTAAGAAAAAAAAAAATCCTGTTCTGCTTTCCTATAAATTATTTGTCACATAATAAGACGAGTTTGTATATTTTATGTTCCTGTGGCTACCATTCAAATCAGCCTTTAGCAAAAGTGAACACATGGGATATCTTGCTATTACAAGAGGAAATCCCTGCTTCATTTTGGACACTCTGTGGTGGATGAGTTTTCTGTGATGACTTTTTCACATGCACAACAATCAATGCAATACTCACCTAGGTCAACTGTATGGCCATTTTCTCCTATCTGAATGTTTTCATTTTGGATTAATACATGCTATGGATCTCAAAACTGCAGACGTCGGAACAAATGGTAGGTCCTAGTTAGAGCTTTATTAGATAGCGTTCAGAGGAATATTGTGTTGTGGAAAAACAACCATTAGTCAATAATTTTTTTTAAAAGACTGAGGACACTTCTCTGCACTAACCAGTGTTGAAGCATTTGTGTCATGCATTGCAAAATGGCTGTTTGAGCTGCAAAAAGGGCTGGAGCTTCTCTTGAGTTGTCTTTCCTTCCCACCATGTTTTTGCAATTAAATACTGGATGAAGATTCTTTTTCCTTTCCTTTCTTTTTTTTATTTTATTTTTTTTAATTTTTTTTTTTTTTTTTTGGTTGTTGTTGTTTTAAATGTGTTACTTTTTCCTTAATGTGTAGCAGCTGATTTTTCCTCTGTTGGCTCACTTGGGCACAGAGACAAACCTCCTTTCAAGGAACAGAGTTCCAACATTGTTGTTGATTATTTTAATGGGAAACCATCTGTGTGGTAAGGCAGGCTCCCCAGCTTCTTTCTGGAGATTTAAAAAAAAAAAAAAAAAAAAAGAAGCATTTTAGTCAAAGGTAAAACCCTTTCCTCTGTAATGTGGATGGACTCACAAAGAAAACAGGCATAAAGGCCTGTGACTCAAGAAGACCTGATTTTCAAAAGCAGCAAGCCTGCAACAAGCAGTCCCTTGGGAACACAGCTTGCCCTTTTTCAGTGTTGTCTGCTCTTGGTACTTTTGACAAGGTTGCCATTGATACCTGCTGCTACTTTAGGGGGAAAAGAGCCAGTTTGCATCTGCAACAGCTCCTAAACCTTCTTCTTTTCTGGCTTAGCCCATCTTACCTTCCCAAAGTTTGAGTTGCATTTCTTCCTGGAGACCTGCTCTTTCTCTCCATGCCCTTCTGTGGTTAGCATAGCCTGTCAATCTGAGGTAGTTTTGACTTCTTTTGACAAACACCTTCACTTAGAATTACATTGTGGTTGCCCTGAAAAAAATAAGGCCTTTCTTTTCTTCCTTGCTCTTTATGAACTAGAGCCATAATGCATATAAGCTTCATGTAAGTTCACAATAGCACTTTGTCCTCTTTCACATCACTTGCCAAATAACTACTGTTGTGGCAACGGCTGTAACCAAGTATAGTGTCAGCGAGTTTTGCCATAACATGACTGGGTGCCAATAATTTTAATATAATGTGAAACACACTCCAGGCAGTGCAATGAGGCATCTGATTATTAAATTCCTTGAAATGTCATCTGGATTTTTTTTTTTACATCAATTCAGGTCTCAGAACTGGACAGTGTTGTGATTAAAAGAAAAAGAACAGAAAATTCTCTCATTATAGTAAACATTTCCAAGAAAACTCTCACCCTGAAGCAGACAGCTCTGCTCTGCTCATACAGACAGCAAGAGCAAAAGCAAAGGCTCTGTGAAGGCTATAAGGGTGGAGGTTATAATTGTGGCTACCAGTTGTTTGCTGCTCTTTACTGTAGCACTTTCTCCAGTGACAATAAATGCTATTTATTTTTAGGCTTCTTATTCTGAGCTACTTATAAAAAGTAAAAGGTAGGAACCTGGTGAAGCATTTGTTTTTAATACATTGCTTACATTGTGCTCCAAAGCATGGTGTTCAGCATTATTGTTAATGATTGAAGCATTAGCATTTAATTGTGTAAAGCAATTAAAAAGCTCAATACTACTACTTCTTGGGCTGAGTCCATTAATACAGCAAGCATTAGTAAGAAATATATTGAAGAAGTTGAACAAGGTCATAAATGCTCTGTGTGCAAAGAGTACCTAATGCTTTTTTCGAAGCCTTTAAGAAGTAGTTTAAAAAAAAAGAAAAAGAAAAAAGAAAAGAAAGAAAGAAAGAAAAAAAAAAACCTTGCGAGGTGAATAGATAAAAGGCTTTCTTGGTTTAGTTATGTCAGTTTGACTTTTTCCTGTAATTGCTGGGGTTGTTTTGTTCCTAAAGACAGAATGGATGCCAAGCTGAAGAGGTAATTTCTGAGCACTGTTTCAAGATATTGTGAAAGTTCTCAACTTTTCCGTAATAAGAAAAATAACACTTCTCTAATGATGTCTGTTTATTGCATATTGTTCTTCTGTTTGCTGTTCAGTGCAGCTGGCAGCAAGTACTTGAGAGAAACCCAGAGCTGAAGAAACAGTGTAGAGGGACCTGAGCAGCCCTGAGTACCTGCATGCTGTGTGCACCAGCTCCTCTGGGTGCTGTCAAGCTCAAGCTGCACGCAGTCTTCACCTTACATCACCGTGGATGAAATCGAAAGAGATCATTTGCGTTTGATCCCAGGTGTCTTTACATTTCAGTCCAGGCAGGAAAAAGCTTTTGGCAGCATGAAGCTGAATTGGACACGTCCGGATGTCACTCTCTTTGCGTCAGATGGGCTGACTGTGGGACATTCTTTTGGTAATCTTAGGAGTTACTCACACAATGAAAGGTCCAGATTTTTCCAACCTGTAAAGAGCTGTAGCAGAGCTCTGTAGTTGTAAAGTATCATTAAGTGCTCAAAAGCGAAGAAGTTTTTTACTAGGGAGGAGCTCAACCCAAAACCCTAAATGTGGATATTTCTTAAATCTTGGAATCTGTATCCGCATCTGAGTTTTGCAGATTATATGTGCCAGTAGTGCATTAAACCAATGTATGACGTGGAAGTTTCCCTAAAACTTACAGTATCCCACATCCAGGTGCAGTTACAACTAATTTCTGCAGGCTTTGCTAGGCAGTTTCCAAGGGAAATTTTTGTTTAATTTAATATCAAGCCAAACCCACTGTATATCTTTCAGTCTCTACTTAATATTTAAACCTG
The DNA here is from genome assembly GCF_009819795.1 of Aythya fuligula. Lineage (NCBI taxonomy): Eukaryota > Metazoa > Chordata > Aves > Anseriformes > Anatidae > Aythya > Aythya fuligula. Next base: position 28,294,023 of record NC_045565.1, read on the forward strand.
TGCAGAACAGAAGCAGCACAGGCAGAAATAATATGGTGTTTCCCAAACTGACTCATTTGACCCTTAGCTTGGGAAAAAGACCAACCTGAAAAAGGAGAAGCAAGTTTTGCCTCTAGATGCACATAGGTTTTGGCTTCCGTAGTGATGCTGCAGGCATGACATTTTAAAAGGATGCAGTTGTTTTCAGTCCAAAAGCAAGCTGATTCTTCATGCATAGTTGACACTACTGTTTAGGCTGATGAGGGTAAATTTTAGGACAAACCACAGGAAATGGCTTAGAGAGGTGGAGGATATTAAGAAAATATTGTACTGCTGCTTTAGAAGTAAAATGAAACACTTTGGACTCCATTTTCCCATGCAGTGTTTAAAGCCATCATTTTGATAATTTTTTTTCACCAAAAAAAAAAAAAAATGCAACTATTGAAAACAAATGTGCTTCAAAACATAAAATTGTTTTTTATAATATCAAGACAAGTCACATGAAAATCCTCTTCTCATGGAGGGCAGCTAGAGGTTTTGTGAAAAAACTTTCCTCTCCTTTCTCTGTCCCCTTACCACCTGTTTTAGGACTAATTGTATCCCCTTGGAAGTACTAACTTTTGTGAGAACTTTGAGAGTGAAAATTGTTCAACTGTTTTTTAAGGAAGAATCTGCTTTAGTAGGGAAGTCAGATGCAGCAATTGGACCAGAAATTGCATTTTAAAGCTGATGGACTGTATTCACTTTGGTATGTAGAGAATGGCAAAAGCAGTCATTAGTACCGAGAGAATTCTGTTCTTTCTCTGCCCCTGCTGCAAGATGAGCAAGAGCTGACCTTAACTTTTGTTTGTTTGTTCTCCTGTCAGGTAAAGAGTCCCCCCCACCCTTAGGAATGTTTTATTCTCTTTTTCTAAGGGGGTAGATTCAACTTTTGTAAAGAAAAATGAAAAATCCTTGACTGATATAAGAAACAGCTGAACAAGACCTAAGCTAACAGATTTTTTTTTTCAGCTTTCTACCTGTGAAGAAATAGAGTATTTTTAGGGTGAGGGGTGATTGTGGAAAGCAATGATTGAACAAATAACTGTTTTAAGGCCAGCACTAGAAATGCTTGCCAGTATAGTAATGTCAGTTGGAGGTGTGATTTTTGGCTGCATGTGTGTATTGGCAAAAGCCCTAGTATAGACATGGTTGTACCAGGGAAAAAAAAAAAAAAAAAAAAAAAAAAAAACCTTGGCCAGTACATTCTATTTTGCTTGGGGAGGGTATAAACTATAACAACAAAAGCACTTCTTTTCTGCTGGTGAGTTGCAACTCCAGTAAAAGCTAATGCCAACGCAGTTACACTGTTGTAGTGGCAAACCTTCTTCATAGATCCGACTTCTGAGTTTGGTATCCTAACATTAGCAACTGTGCTCTTGTTATTGTTAATTTTAACAGCAGCAACATCTGAAGGTGATTTGAGTGCCTTGGACTTTGTAGCATTGTAATGATCTGGAGTTTACAGATCTGCATTTAATTTGCTCCCAATACTTGGAAATACAAATTATATTAGACTCCATCTTTTGCATGCAAGACATTTCTTTGCAATTCTTTTCTAATGGCTTTTTCCTAGCTGCATCTCAAGTAAAAAGGCCTGCGTGCTTTGCAGCTAACTAAAAGCTGAAGAATGCGATTGTATTTGGATTTGTTTTCTGACTCATTACATGACTATTTGTAATAAGACGCAGTTCTTTTAAGTGTAATAGAGTCTTCGTACCTATTTTTTTGCAGATTTTTCCAGAATATCTTGAGGTACTGTCATTACCTCATGGGACTGCACAGTCATACGTGTAACGCAGTTGGCCATCCATGTAAGCTTTCCTTGTGTTTTACTCACGCATTAGGATGAGAAGGGAGTCTGTTGTTTGTTTTTTTGTTTGTTTTTCATACTGAAAAAAAAAAAAGTGCAGTAGCCATCTTCAGTGCATGAAATCAGAAGGGGCAAATACTCATTCCAGGTCCCGGCTTCATGTCACAAGAACATTTCAGCTATTGTGTAATCTCTCCAGAGAGTCCTCACACTGAGAGGGCAAAAACAATACTGTTCTCAATGCTGCTAGGGACATGACTCCTAGAGATGTTGTGCTGTCTGCCTTTGGTGATCACTACTGTGCTTATCTTACACTTGATATTTCATGCCAACTGGGTTTTATAAGAGCATACCAACATTTGAGCCTTGATTGCTAGACTGTTTAGACTACTACTACCACATTATAATATGTTACAATGGTTGTTTTTTTTTTGTTTGTTTGTTTTATTTTATTTTATTTTTACTTTATATTTTCTCTGACTTCATTGGCTGTAAAATTAGGCCAGTGCTGAATGCTTTTGAAAGTCCCACCCTTCAGTTGGTTTTGGTTTTGTTGTTGTTTTCTATATCGGATGCAGGACTCACTAATATGTACTGGCATAGCATCTCACTGGAGCAGAACAATGATTTATTGTGCTAATTACTGACATCGCAAAACCACAGACAGTAATCTTGATCTTGGGGAAAAAAAAAATTTGAACACTAGGTTAAGACCTATTAAAAAAAGATAGTTTATATGAGTCTGGTAGGATAAGAAAGCTAAACATGTTGAGTTTTAGTCCGTTTCCTTTTCTAAGATTAAGTTTATTCTCTTTACAGTTAATAATTAAAATTAAAAAAAAAAAAAAGAAAAAAAGGAAATGCTGGGGAAGTTTTGTGTTTGATAAATGATATACACATCTCAGGCTGTACTTTCAGCATTCCTTGTCTTTCAGACTCACAACTTACTTAATTCTAGGCTCAGAATTATTTTAATTCATGCTCAGAAAGCATGAGTTAAAATGATAAAAAGTTAACTAAGTTTAAATCAATAATTTTTTAGAATATTTGGATTTTCTGGCATATTTTCTTTGTTGCTTTGTGACTTGGACAACAAACATTGTGAACTGAGTAGCCTCAGTTTTTTAATCTCTCCCTTGGGTGCATCCTTTCTTAGTTCAGCAAAAACACAAACAAAAAAATATACTGCATGTGGTCAGTACTCAGTTTTCTTGGGCTCATGTGTCTTGTTGAAACCAGAATATTTTCTCTCCAAGACAATCCCAGCCCCTTATTCTTAGTAAGAATTCTCAGTTTTCATTCTGGATTTTAGCTGTTAACCCCTTGGCCATTTCAACTTCCAAAGTCAACTGGAGGGAAGAAAAAAAAAAAAAGATAAATAGATAAATAATGGAATAATGGCATGCTTATCCAAAGGGAAATATGCATGTTTAACATTTTACTTTTCCAAATAACTGATCTGTTTTTGTTCAAATGTAAAAACGCCCCCAAACAAGCAAAAAAAAAAAAAAAAAAACAAATGGATGATCCCCAAGCCAAAACCCAAAATGAGATGCGACATTCAAGGAACTTTGAGTAATGAGCTATGAACAGGAGGTTAAAATGGAAATACTCTTACATCTGAATCTGTAGTGTCTGCTCTTGATGCCTTAAGTACTTTGGCTGAAAGCACTGCAAAAAACTAAAGGACTGATCGAATTCTGGCATTTGCAGCTTCATTCACAGTATGAGTGGGTTGCTAGCAACTTTCTGCCTGCAAATGACAAGGTAAGATCAAGACTCAGATGGGAATACAAGGGAGTTCCTTCAATCCTGTTGCTATAACACAAACTCTGTCAGGAAGCTGTACCATAGCTCTAGAAATCTAAATTAGATTTAAACAAAAATGAAACTTATTACAAATATTTATGTTTAGGGCACCTACCAGGTAAAAGCGTAGTATAGCTAAGGTTTGCCCTGTGGTGTGCCCCTTAGCAGGAGAACAAGAAAGAGCTGGGCAAAACAATGGTTTCTGGCGGAACGTTTAATTGAAAGCTTTTGCCTTAAAAATATCATCTTTCCAGAAATGCAGATGTGCATGATAATCCTATAGGGATATTGGTATTTGGCCTCTAGGATTTTAAGAGTCCTGTTCCCAAGGTTAAGATATACAGAGAGCCAAATTTTATTTGAAACTATTATACAAGACAGATATGGAAGCTCATGGAGTATTACATTGCAAATCACATGTTAAAGAGAGACACATGGCTCTTGAGCTATAAAATGAGTAGAGAAAGGAATGATTTTTAAAAGATATCTTTAACCACTTGTTTTACTCATTAATCTGCTGTTCACAAAGCATTATTTGCAGCAAAATAATGCTATTATAGAATTGTTTTTGAAAAGCAAACAAATATTTCAGACATTTTCACCACTAACATAACTGTAACAATAGCAAAATAAATACTGATGGTGAGCAATGTTTCTGTGAGTGAATGTGTTGAACAGCTGCCACTTTCCACCCTTGAGACTTCTGCGTATCTGCGTTGGATGAAGTGATTCCTGTAGCAGATTTGTAGTACACTTTGAGTCGCAGGAGGGTTAAAGGAAAGAGCTGAATCTGTGGTACTGGGCCTTAATGCAGATTTCTTTGAATCAAGGGGGACTTCTGCTGTTGGCATGACAGGGTTGTTGCTTATGAACAAGTACAGAGGGCTGAATGTGCCCCATGGCCAAACTCCTGACTCAGCAACAGGGTGCTGTTCTCTTCCACCCTACACACTCTTCTTCACTCTACTGAGTGCTCACTGCAAAGTACGGTGTCCTCTCAGTTCCTGTGGTGGTGTTCTTCTTACCTGCATCTTCTGAAATGACACGAGGTGTTCTGAAATATTCAGTCATTCTAAGACTGTTATTGTTTCTTGCCTGAATTATAATGCCTTTGAAAAAGGACTTAGAAGTTTATCAGGAGAATAACATCAGTCAGAAGTTGCTTGCTACCTAAGTAATTCTGTTCTCGTGGTCACGATATTTTGCATGAGTGGGTTAAGTTCTGCTCGCAAGCAAGCATCTGAACTTGGAAGATACAAATTTACAAAAATATAGTTGAGGGTATCATATTTTGCAGAATACAGTTAAGCCTACTGCGTTTGTAAGCAACATAAAGAGATATAATGAATGGTTTTGATTTTCATAAATCACTGATTTAGAAAGTCACTAGTTACTTCCACTTTGCCGATTTTTTGTTGTTGTTGTTATTGATATAATTCATCAAACAGTCATTGGAGGTAAACAGTTTTCTATCCTGAGAAAGCATTCTTATTTTATCCAAATATTTTTATCAGGAAGATGTGCATACTTCCTTTTTCTCATCCCCTTCTCTGTGCCCCTAAGTAGCATATTATAAGCTGTAGTACACTTGCGTAAGTCATGGAAAGTCCAGCTACAGTTCCCCTTTTTTTTTTTATATTCAGATCAGAGCCTGGACTCTGCGTTTCCTAAGTCCCAGCTAGTGCTGCAGTCCAAGGGTTCACCATTTGTACCATCACAAAAAAAAAATAACTGTTGTTGAACCATTTCAGTGTCTCAACAGCAGCACCCCATTCTATGACAGTCCACCTATCCTTGTCCTCTTGTCAGACAGTGGCAGTCCCCAGGGCCTTGTTGGATTATAAACTGTCACAGTTTATAAAGGATGCTGTTTCTATACTTGGGCCAAAGCTGTTCATCTTCATTTCTTTCAGGCTTACAGTAACACAATTTAAAAAACATGCATGGGACGTGCAGGATGGGTTTATTTGTTCAAATGTGAACACTTCCAACAGGAGAGCTATGAGATACCCGTTCTGCAATAGCAGTTCCAATGGTTAAATGTTCAGGTCAGACATAAGATTTAGGTGCTCCTGGTCTTCAACCCTGGTGAGTTTGCTCTGGAATTTCCTTCTTCCCTCTCCCTGGAAGCTGCATTCTGAGCTGCAGCCATGACCTGTGTAGTTGGCATGTATGTACCCAAAATGTGTGCTCTGCTCCAAAAAGAGGACCAGGAAATAAAACAGAAGAGAAGCCTCAAAAAGAGATTCCCTATCTCTGAACTCATGAACTCATAAAAAGACTTTGGGTAAGTGTTACTTGAAAGACCCAGAAGCAACTTGTCAGCTGCCAAATGGGAGGCCTGGTCATTGTTCTCACTGCAGCAATCTCTTTGTTCATCAGGATGGTACTAAAGCAGATCACAAAGTTACTGAAGGGTTGCATGAGTTTTCTACCCTTGTAGGTACAGTGACATAACATCTGTCTCTTGGCTCTGAAGCTTGCCGCTTCGTTAAAAATAAAATCTGTTTAAGTGTTACCCTTTTTTAAAAAATTCTTCAGTGTTCAAAGTAAATTGTCTCAGGGATGATGATAATCATTGGCCTTTAATGAAACCGTGGTACTTAAAATCTAGAAACCAGTTCATGGTTAATCATTCAAGTTCATCATAAATAAGATCCAAGTTGGGACAATTAGACAGTTGCTTCTTTACTCAAAATGTCTAATGATGTTTCACTGATCTTTCACAAATGATAATAAATTAGATGAACTGTATAGCCTAAGAATAAGTTGTTCCAGTTTTAGATAGTTGAAAAGTGACTTACCAAAATTGTTAATGGAAGTTATTCAAGATGTGCTGTCTAAATCCTTTCCAATTAGTGTTGAGGTCTTGAAGGGCCAGTCTCAGCTTTTTATTAATATGTTCAGTTTATTAATGTATTTTTTGATATATGCATAGTGTGACTGGTACATCTCAAGATGTTGCATAATTATTATCCCTTTCATTTGTTTTACTTGGGCTACGCCTTAGTCTTGCTTAAAATTCAGAAATATTTCATAGTTTAGTAACTTAATAACTCATTAGAAAGCCATGACATGTACTTAAGGTTACCTGAAAGGCTATCCATAAACTTCAGATAATTCATTGACAGTATGACTGTCATTGACCAGTTTAAATATTTAAGGTTGTGTTTTGACCTTTTGCCTTACATTTAAACCATATGGAGAAACTGAAATGGATTGTGTACAAAATCGGGTTCTTTATCAGTTGTTTTTTTTTAAATTACTTTGATAATATTATTATATATATAATTTATTATATATACACATATATACACTTTTTTAAACTGTTGCTATAATATTCAGTTTTAGTTATGAGTCTTCCCTATTAAAAATGCATAATAAAAATAAACTGTTTTGGAGCAAAATCTGTGGCTAACATATTATTGCCTAAATATGGTATGAGATACAAATTTTTTTTTTTTTTTTAAAAAAAAGGCTGATTAAAAATGTTATAACTGTGTTTCACATGTCTTTCATGGTTTTGTTTTGCCACATATGAAAATAGCTTGTTTTGGATGCTTCAAGTGATGTTCTTTGGATGTTCAAGTGATGGTAGCTTCTTTAATGAGATGAAATGTACAGTACTAAGATTCAAGGAAAAATCACATCCTAGAGTAACAAACAAACTGACTGCTTTAGAATGACCTGCTCAGTTTTGATGGGATTTTCTTGAAGGACCTCAGATGACTGGGGGAGTCAATGATTTGGCTTTCCTGTGAAAATGCAGCATGTCTTTAGTCCCTGTTAGACCATCAACTGCTGACCATAAAGATTTCTAATGAGTGAAACAAATTGTAGCTTTGCAGCCTTCCCAGCTGCGTGTCTGCCTGGTTTTGTATGGAAAACGCTGTGCTGGTGGATACACATGATGTTTCTCTAGGTTGGTGATGTGATAGACTGTTTCCCATTCTCTTCTTGTTTATGTCCGTGAAATAGTTTGTTTTGATGAGTTCAAATGTGCATGCTGTTCTAGAAACAAAATAAGCATGTTTTAATTAGCTTATGTCATAAAATATAAGCTGTCATACTGCATTTAAACGGATTCCACAGATTTCCATTACCATCCTGTTTTGATTTTACTTGGTAATTGTATATATGTAAAAGGGCTCAGTGATAAGCTACCCATGCAAGAAACTAATAATAAAGAGGGATGGAAGGAAGATGGGATAGTATTTTATTCGCTGGTAGGGCTTCTGTATTGTTGTCCTTTGTGCAGACCACCATCCTCAAGGCTACTGTTGTTCCTCTGCCTCATACTCTACCTTCTGTCTTAGTGTGTCCAAGTCGATGGATAGCATAGCTTGGTGTCTTAAAGAACCATTGGGCTGAACAGTAACTCCAGAGCATTTTCTGATGTGCTTCTAACACAGTGCACATCCTTCAGCCTTCACTCAAGGCTGGATGTAACTTTGAAGAACGCATTCTGTATCACAGCTGCAAAATAAAATAGTCTATTACGGCAGTATTTTAATGCAGCAAAGGCAGCTTGATCCACATCCCCCAGCTGTCCTTGTGGACAATTAGTGACCCACAACCACATAATGTACAATGTTTTGAAATGATAATTTGATACTTATTGTACTTATACTTAGGTACTTATTGTCCAAGAGAAGATTTGAGAACGGGCAGTGATGACTGGTGTGACTTTTCAAAGCAGTCTGTTATTTTTGAGGCTTCCCCTGAAAGGATCTGTACATTTATAGTCAAATATACCAATGTGTATGTATATTTCTTCTTCATAGCTCTCTCTTTTCCAAAGGCTCTTGTGTTCTACAAAGCAGCTTAACATCTTCCTGTACCTTTCAAGTTTTGTATGGAGTTACTTAATTTATAAGGTGTGGCTTCTGCATCTCACCAGGTACCACCTGTACCAGGAGCTGTGCGTGCCCTGCTGTCCTTCTCACAGTGCTGAATGCTGGCCAGAAAGGTGCATGCACTCTTTCCCATGCAATGCCAGAAGTCTCTGGGGGATGTTATGTTATTGCCCTGGAGAGGAAACTGTAGAACCACTTAAGGTGTTGTAACTCACGATAGCTGAAAAGCTTAAGACTTCCCTTGAGTATTAGTTTCAAATACTGTTGTCTCTCTAGTAAAGTCTAGAGCATCACATGTAATCAGGATCAGGATGCACTGTGAAGTGATATTAGGGATCTGGTTATATTATGTCATTATGTAGACATATGTAAGAATGCAAGTTCTTAATATAGTGAAATTTAAGACATCTCAATGGGAACCTTTGAGGCCCCTTAATTCTGGAGTACATGCTTCTCAAAGGCCTTTGCGGACCCATTTAACATGTATCGCATTAAGTGTTTTTTCTCCTAGCACCTGTGGTTTGGTTCACATTCCTAATCACCTTTGCTTACTACTAAGTTAGTGCCAAGCTGTTTCCAGAACTGCTATGTTCTCAAAGGCCTTTTCTGCTAGTTTTGGTTATAAATATGTACAATAAATGTCTTTATTATTTTCAAGTTTAAACCATATCCAACTTTTGTCCTTTCAGAGAAATTTGGCTTCCTTTTAAGTGACAAATAAGTAATGAATTTGAGGCTGAAGGTGCTGCGCTTTTAATTTCCACAAGGTCAAAGATCTTGTTATATGAAGAATGTACGATGACTAACACAGCTTTATTTTGGGGAAAGAGAGCGGGAAGCACTCCATCTTGTATATAATGCAGCTATAACATAGCCCAAAGCTCTCCTTAGAAACTAGAGTGAAACTGGGACTTAACTCACCCTAATTGCTGGAGCAGTCCAAGATTTTTGTCTGGCTGTAGAGCACTTTTGCTCTATTTATGCTATAACTTGGAATTGCTTTCTAACCATTTCCTAAGTAAGCACAATTTAACTGGTTAGCAGACTGATTTAGAGGCTGAATTCCAATATCCTCATTCTGTGAATGGTTCCATTGGCTTAATTGACTTCTTGGGAAGTAAGGACGTATTCAGAGTAAGTGATGGACCTTGGTTTTAGCTAGTTATATTTAGCAGCCAGCAGAAATACAGCTTCTTATACAGGTGAAAACAACGGTGCTTTTTATAATTCTATCCTCAAGAGATATAGTCACTAATATAATGAGAATTAAAAAATGTTATTGATACATGTGTTTCTTAACCATCACACATCATGAAGTACTCTAAGTAACCAGAGGATTCTTTGTTTACAGCTAGTCAGCAAATGCTAAGAAATCTTTCATCTTCAATCTATGATTCAAGTTTTGAAAGAAATTTTATTCCTAAAAATAAACTGACAAGTGCATGAGGTGAGAACACAATTAAAAATGCCATGACAACTTATAAACAAACAAGCCAAGGTACACTGAATTTCTCAAGTTCTCAGGAGACTTAATAGATCTGTGTCAGGAGCTCAGGAACTGTGCTGTAGACTGTTGATCTAAACCAGTTTCTCTGAAGAGTAATTCAAACACACACTGATGCATCCCAGAAAGGAGGTAGAGGCACCTTTCTCATGCAAGGTAACTGCTCTAATATTCCAGTCGTTTAATGAAGAAAGTATGCATTTCTGTTATCACAACAGAAAACAATGAACTCAGGTTCTTAAAGGCTTTTAGAAGAAAGTTCTTAAAAGATGTCATGTTAATTACTCATTAGTATTTTTCAGTTTAATGATAGCTAAATATGGTGCTTGCATAGGGTTAAATTAATCAACAGCTTCCTAATTAAAACAAATATCTTCTCCCAGGGATTTAATATGTGGACTTTTTTGTTATTATTAAACAGTCAAAATGCTTTTGTCAGATATGGCAAGAAACGGATTGTTGAACCTAGGAGCCTCCTGCATACTATTCCTGAATACATTAGCATTAAATATTTTGCCTTCCAGAAAATAAATTATGAAAAGGCTCTTTAAAGTGGGGATGATAGGGAAAAGATGATGGAGACCAGTGAGATGGTGGTTAATATGTTCACTTGTGGTACTTGCAGACTTGTTTCAGATATTCTGTAGTTTGTGAGAATTGTCTGTTCTCAGCTGAATTTCTTTATTGGGAAACCTGGCAGAGTGGCCTACTTTGAAAACTTTAATTTGAAAAGGTAATGGACTTCAAAGTTCAAGGCGAATATTACATCTCTGGACAAGAAGAATTGGCAGAGCTGTGGGAGAAAGGTTTTCTTCACTGGCCTTCACTTTCAGGAGGTTTAAAATTCTCCAGATTCTCAACTAAATTTATTTTTTTTTTTTAATTATAAAATGAAGTTTGTTTTGTTAACTTTAATGCAGGCTGTATGCCAGTGTCATAGAAAATCATAGAGAAATATGCAGCCTTTGTGACTCCGTTTCTCTTTGACAGTCCTCCATTTCAATCTGGTAGACTGACTTCTGCCACACCATGATAGTCATTTGCTAGCACTGTTAATGAGCTATACAGCTTTGGTAAACAAGAGATCAAATTAGTGTGACCCCTTTCTTTTCATAAATGAGCTAAATGAAGAAATCAGTACTGTTAATGTGATTTAAACATGACAATATTACCCTCGCTACATTTTATAAGAGTATGGCTCAAATGGGTAGCTGGTGCATTTTCATATACAAAATCCAGAGTCTGCTTTGAATGTTTATCTTAAATTTGTCTGTAAACTATGAAAGTCCATTTCAACCACATAATTGCCTTTTAGTATCCTTTCCCATCAGCTGTAAAATGTCAAACAAACATTAGGAGATTCAGCAATGGGTCCATTTTATGGGTGTATAGTAAACTTCTTCACCCCAGTAAAGTTTATTTAGGTATCATAAGTTGATAGCATTCTAATGTATGAAGAAAGGATGTTTTCTTTCTTCTGAATCAGGCACTGTTCCTCTGATAACTATCCTGAACTAAAATGTAATGAAGTCAGCTTTAATTTTATGAGTACTAACATGATGTCCCATTCTGGCAAGGTTTATGAAATAGCTGGATGTATACATTACATTAATATTAATAAAGAACAGACAGATTATAAAAAGATATTTTATGGGACATGAGAAGAATACACCTTTTACATAACCATACTGGGAGAAACACTTTTCTTCTCTACAAAGGACTAGCAAAATTGAGAAAGAAAATCTGGTGTTAACACGGATCTGAAGGCTTTTTTCTCACAGCTCTATTCAAATTTAGTGAAAGTGAGTATTCTTTCCGTAAGACTCCGAATCACCCTCTAAGTTTCCATTGCAGAAAACTTTTCTGCTATCCTAAGTAAAAATCCAACAAATTCCCACCCCAGTTACTGGATCCTATAAGATCTTTCCACAGGAGTAATTAAGAATACTCATCTTTTCATTTTCTTCCATAATTCTGAAAGGACCATTGGGGAAAAATAGTCTTTACAAGAATGGAAAGAATTCTTTCTGAGCAGAAGTGACTTGCACAGTGTCACATGTCACATGTGCTGAGTGAGGAATTTCAATGCAAGTTGCCTCATCCCGGCTTTGTGAGCTCTGTCCATGGGATAGATATTGTCATGACTAGAACTGTCTGCACTTCCAAGCAGCCTGGAATGGGGCCATGCACCGATGTGTTCAGTCTAGGGTTTACGCAGGATCTGTTTGCGTAACTGAAGGAATGGAATCTGTGTAAACAATTCCCATTGATTATGACAGCTAATGCCGGCTCAGCAGTATTAGACTCAGTACTTACATATTTCAAGCTAATATATGTTTTCTCACCATTCTGAAGTGTTTATTAAAAAGATTTAGTATGTAAATACTCAACTGTAGCAGCCGGCGCTGAACATCCTCTCTTTTTAATAGGATTTTAGTTTTGTTGTAGTAATAGTAGCTTAAAAGCCATTGATGGCACAACCTTGTGCTAATTCAAGCCTTATTACTGCCTGTGTAACATGCTGCCCTGAGTCATTCAAAAATAAATATGAATTAATTCAGTGGCTCAATGGAAGATGATGACACAAATATTATAGCAGACCAGTAAATTGATGGTCATTTTTAAAACCACACACAGACAGTGAGCTTGCAATGGTTTCCAATTATTACCTTATTGTCAAGCTGACATTTTCCCTTGCTTTGTCAAAGGTCTGTTTCTTAAGCTGGTGTCACCCACTTTCCAGTCTTAGTTCAACAAAGCCGTTTGTCTGTTCCAGCAGCTCTTTCGGTATTGTCATTTCACCGAAGCACCCTATGAGGATATATTACATGCTCCCATTTTCCTTCTACCATATATCATTCATAGGGAACCTTTGGTGAATCTGTTGCCATATTTTATTCCAGAAGAGGTTGTAAATCCTTGGAGTTGACACAAACCCACATCAAGGTCTGTGCCAAATTTGATGCTGGTGCTTCATGGTCTGTTATCCATCATAACGTAGACCATCATAATGGTCTGTTATCCCTGGCATAGCCACCTCACTTCTCTGAAGGATATTAGCTGAGTCAACAATAGTGTGCTTCTGTCACTACTGCTACATTAACTATGAAAGTTTTGCTGGAAAAATAATGTTGACTGCACTTGGTTTAGTTTTGTCTTTCTTGTTGCTAGCCAGTACAGCAATGCTGGAAAATAAAGATTCTCATGGAGACAACGTGCTAGTTCCCTGCAATTTGTAGATGCAGCTGATCCTTCAGTGAGTGAGTCCATCAGTCTCCTAACCACCTTCAGGTTGTATGTAGAGTCCCAGTGAGAAAGAAGCCACACTGCTGTTTTGTGGCTGCACAGCTACAGAGTTCCTAGCCCAGAGTGACTGTCCTGCTCTCATCTTTTCTAAGCAGAGCAAACTTGAGAGGTCCAGTGTAAACTCTACTGCCATGTTCTGTTCTTCTGCTTCTGAAGTGCTGCAGATACAATCAGGGGACAACAGCCATGAAAAGCATCTCATGAACAGCCATGAGATGGTTCTTAAGTCAGTGGTGTTTTAGCATTTCCACTCGAGCTTGATTTGTCCCAAGCTCTTTCCAGCCTGTCTCTCACTAAAGTATACATTTGAATTCAGAATTTAAGAACTGGTGAGATAGACTGGGCTTGGGATCTATTTTCTACAAACACAGTGGCAATGAAATCAGGTGAATTGACTGTAGGAAAACAGCAGTAGCAAAGAGCAGGGCAAATATTTGAACCACCTTCCATCCCCTCTCTCTTGCCGTGTGGGTGAGAATGTTTAATCCTTCAGGAGCATTAAGGTTAAAGAAGAAGAATTGACTTTCATCTCATTAGGTTGTGTATTAGTATGATACATATATTAGGGAACATTATGAGGCAATACCATAACCCAGGTAGGCAGTTTGAGAATGTATGTTTCAATCATGCTTCAAGAGTTCCCTTTCCTTCATGGGAAAGAACCATTTTAAGAACCGTATCATTATTATCTATCTTTCTGTGGTTTTCAAGACAGTAGTTGGCTATATAATATTGAGTACAAATCGCATTCTGCTTCCAATGATTTTTCCAGTATCTCATTTGCTACTTTCACACATGGGTTAAGAAGTGTCACAACTCAGTGGTACCAGTTATTAGTTTTTTCATTTAATGGACAGTTTTAATGTTCTAGAATCCATTTCTTTAACTAATGGTAGTGTTTTTAAGCTGTTGCATAGCATTTAAGTAGTTATTACTTGTTCTTTACTCTTTGAACATCTAGTTATACGGTTCTGACATCATTGCAAATACAGTTCTACAACCTAAATAAAGCAGGCACTTGTGATTTCATGGATAGTTTCAGCTTTAAGTCTTAATTTTTCTTATGTTTAGTCCTAATTTTATAACATTTCTAGTGACACTTCATAATTGGCAAAGCTTCCATTAATTCAAAATTTTGGTAAGGCTAGAATCCATGAAATATGCCACTAGGAAAATATTTTATATATGTCAGTATGTTTAGGTCTGCTTTACAGACACCCTGCTTTCAAAAGGTTTTATCTAGTGAAAACTTCCCCCCAGTTAACAGTGGACTTTTACGTCTTAGTCGTGCAAAGGAAATTTGCCACACCTATTATTTAGGGGCCTCCTTCCAAGCGTAAAATTCATAAATGTCAATTAAACATAGGAATCAAGTTAAGGAAAGGCTGGGCAGGGACTACTTTCCACCTCTCTTGCCAAAGCTATGTTTCTCCATATGAAATAGAGGTGCCCAAATTCCACCTATATGTCACGTGTAGATGCCGAATGTTTTCTGGAGGTCTAGACTTAGTTATCTTTGAGATGCCAAACATGATTCCTGCCCTTCACCAACCCCATCTCCAAGCCTGTTAATACAAACTTGTGTGTCTGATTTAGCCTATTCTATCCATCCTCAAAAACTGCTAATACACCTGGTCTTGAAGGGCAGGACGTGAAGTTATTCCTCAAAGCTTTAAATTGATTTCTGGACTGGATCTCTGCTGCAGGCCTCATTGCTCCATTTGCAATCTATATGTTTCTGGATCACTTCTACTTAAGCAGTGAGGACAGTGGCTATGCCACTTTTGTAGCGATGGCATGAGCATGTGCTCATTTATTTCATATTTTAAAACTTTATTTGGTTATAACTTTATAGCCTTTTTCAACTTCCAATTATTCTTTTCTATTTTGAAATAGTCATCCCTTTCCTTCCCCCACCTAGTGTCCTATCTCAATTCACAAAGGAAACCAGGTTTATTCATGCATTATATCTGTGTTTTATAGACACATTCAACAGCAAATTAAGCCAGTATGGCTGAAGTGGTTTCTACTCATGGCTGTACATATTGCCTTTCTTTGGGGAGTTAGTACAACCACCATAGTGATAGCTGAATGTGATGTGCATTTGTTCCTCCACCACTGTTTATAATCTGTTATATTAGTGTAACCTGACATTGGTTTCAATTTACAGTATAATACTGGGCTGTAAACTGCAGCTGTTCAAAAAGTAGATTCATTTCCCATTCAGTCACCTCTCCCGTGAAGGCGATAACCTCCAGGAGTCCAGCAGGATCCAGCTTCAGTCACTTCAGTTTATTATGCATCAGAACTCTCTCTCCACATCCCCATCATCACTTCTAATTTTGTTACCCACTCAGAAGGTTGGCCAAAAACTGCTTTGGTCAGAACTCATGCTAGACCATAAGCTAGGAATACTAAATAAATGTGTGCTTATGAGTTAGGAGCTCATGGAGCTTCAGTAGAGAAAATGCTGATATCCAACTCTTCAAAACTTTTCCTTATTTTTGTATATTACGTATCTTGGTAGAATAGAGTTTTTGATCATCTAAAATTGAACCAATTACTTCATTTAGGAGAGAACGCATTAGATCTACACAGTAGCTTTTCTTCAACAAAACACCATTGCCATTTAGATGCTATCTAGATTTCCTGCATATGAGTTGGAACAGAGCCAATCATTACATGACTCCAGAAAAAAAATATTGCTTTAAAATTTTACTTGGCTTTTTAGAGGATGATTTACTTTTTATGAGGTGTGGAGAAAAAAGGAAGGAACTATGTGACAGAGAAAGAGACAGAGAAATTTTTATATTGGGGCATGAGTGAGGAATGTCTTAGAGGTTTTTTGTGTTTTGTTTTATTTTTTTTTTAAAAAAAAAAAAAAGCTTTTGGGTTTTTTAATCAAAAGTGTATTTCATGATGTTTGCTCTATCTATCAAGCTATGCTAAAGGAATAGCAAAACGTACATGTACACAATGATGCTGGCTGATATCAGAGAGTTCTGTACAAATTCACTTCGAAATCACAGCTACTCCGTGTTGCTACATCTGACTGCAACCTTCTCTTTGAATATTGGGCTGATTTACCTTCTCTATTGTCATCTTATCTCCATTTTGGATTGAGATTCCCTAGAAAGGGAGAAGGTACTAACAGCACAGAGTGAGTGACAGGCTGGCTCCTTTTCAAAAGATGCTTCATAGCACAATAGGATGGGAACAGCTTTTGAAATCCCATTCTTTCTGGCTTCTTGACACAAACTTGAATTCAGCAGCAGTAAAACGTCCCCTGAGATAGAACAAAAGGCCAGTTGTTTTAGCACAATCTTTTAAAATACAAAGTTGTCCAGAATGTGGGGAGAGTTTGGGCAGGGGAAAACAAACAAGGCATTCTCTCCTAAAAGAGGTTGATTTTTTACTCACAACACCACAGAAGAGATACTTTCTGCACAAGAGAAGGAGGAACCATGATTCAGATAAGTTATGTGTGCAGTCTTAGCCTAGAGAGTTCCACAATGTGGTTTGGAGATAAGAGTCGGTGACACACAAAAAGCTACACCTATTTTTTCATGTTTACTGCATTTCTTGTTAACAAATTAAACACAAATTTTGTGTGCATTTGCTGTAGGACTTCCTATGGTCCTGAAGGGTGAAACGTCATAAACTCCTAATAAGATGAGATGACTACTGGTGACTCTCAATCTTAACAGTGGTCCAGGGCCAATAGCCCCTGTGTATTACAGTCCTGTTGGTGTAAGGACACAAGGTGCAGTTTCCATACAGGAGGAACCACAGTGTGACAGACCATTGTAGTTCAATCTGCAAAAAATAAACGTAATACGCACTTCTAATATGTAGTAGAAGTCATCAGAAGGATTGCTACCAGGACTGCAGCATGTACAAACCCCTATTCTAAAGTACTGCTTGTAGTTAATTTGTTTTACTTTTCTATATGAATTAACTGACATTAATTGTGCCATCTAGTAAAGAAACACTGCACTGGAATATGTAATCTGACTGGACTTCTTTCTCAATTTAGTATATAAATAGCAGAGTTTTCTGCTATTTGTTTTCCTTTTTTTTTTTTTATGTGAAGATGACAATTCTCACAAAGTGTTGGGAGATCTTAAATTTAAAATCTGTAAATGAAAGGCATCTTCAAGTACTTCTGTTGTCATTATCAGCACATCACTTCTTTATTAGATGATTAAAAACGAGTCAAACTATCAAATACATATCATTTAAAAATAGACACATTTTAGAATACCAGACATTTTACAAGGTTGTAAAAAGACAGAACAATACAGACGATGTTATCAAGTTCAGGAATATATTACTTGGGAGAGAAGATTCAAAAGGGAACAGTTAATGTAAACTACTGTTCTTATAGCAAAAGTTAATCAGAAGTATTGGTCAGAGAGAAAAAAAAAATGTTTAAGATTTTGATAGTTGCTATATAAAAGAACCTTTAAAAAGTCCCATGTAAAAGTTCAGGTTTTGTTTTCTATCAATGACGCAGCCTGTCATGGGAAAATAGCTAAGGTATTTTGAGACCATGAAGTTGTTGAGAGAGGATGTATGGCAGTTATTTTAGATGTAGATCAGAGGATACTGCTAGGCAATGGAAACAGTCTCCAATTGATTTCTGAGACTTGTATAGATTGACTTCTTGTATAGTCCAGGAGAATACTGAATTTACTCTAGTTTGTTTCAGGAAATCAAACAAGAGCAGCGTCTATAAAGATCCATTTACATCTTGTTCTAGTAGCTTTCTCAGTAAGTACTCTCATTTGCAATCAGAGACAAAGACCAGAGGATCCCTGTAACCTGAAGAAATTGGTAGTTGTGATCATCTAAAAGCAGGTCCCCTTTTTTGTTTGTTTGTTTTTCTTTTTATTTTTCCTAAACCTTGTATCATTGCTACTGTGGCAAATTTTGGGCTTGGGTGTTACAAATCCATTTTAATTGGCTTTTATTGGTGACCAAAAAAAGGAGAGGGTTGTGGAAGATTGGTCTTTTTGTGCATGTTTTAATGATACTTCTAAAGAGTGAAGTGAAAAATGGCATATCTCTTTCCAAGTAGAAAATTTGCTTGCTTTTATTATTGCTGCTTACAAGGTGTCATTCACTTCGTTATTCCATGTGTGTTTTTTTTCTGGTTTTAAGCTACTGTGTTTACCTAGACAACAAGGCAAAGGCTAGCTACCATTACTCCTGTGTGAAAATATTTTCATTTAGCTAGCAACTACTAACAGCAAAAATGTAAACCATTGACTGACTCTCAGTAGTCAGATCTGTAAAGACAGGTAAAAGCCAACTAAATTTTGATGCTTGGCCACTTGGTGAATTTTTGAGAACACCCAGCCGTTTGAGGTGTAAGAACATCTGTGACTGTCAGCAGCTCATTAGAAAATTGCTGGCAATAAAAAAATACCAGTCCCCCTCTTCCCCAGAGCAATTGGACTCCTGATGGTCTGCCTGTCCTCTGAATCATTTTACTTAGTTCACAGACGCACTGAATTTGCAACAAATTTTTCTTCTGTATTTCCCTCATGGTGCAAGGATCTAACATCATTATTCACTCCTTACTTACACCAGATTTGAATATGCCATTGTTTCTTGGACAATAAAAACATCGTTTGCCTAGCAGTCATCACATACGTTAAATCTTTGCCATATGTGTATTACATTCCTGTGTCATATTCCTTGGACAGAGCCTGCGTAAATTCCTTTGGCTCGAGTTTTGACATGATGGTTGTAATAACTGAGAAAGCTTCCATTAATAACTGGTCAGAGCACTATTTTAATGCTTTATCAGGACACTGTGCAATATTTGGATGATACTGATCTCTAGTGTGGGACTGTCAGGCAGTTTGCACATTAGATGAAAATTATGCTGAAGTCAGGAGCAATGAACAATTTTTTTATGCTTACAGGAAAAAAAAAAAAAAAAGAGGAAAAAAAGAGTTGGCACGCTAGAGCAAACCTGCCTGTGGAGAGAACCTAGGATAGGCTGTAATTCTGTCTGTAGGAACTTCTTGAGCTTTGCAGGTCTGTTGCTGCTTCAGTTCTTCTTCTCTTTAAGTTTTTGGCTGCCTGCAGCAGAATTTCCATTGCTAACATTGTCTCTGTGCCACATAGCAATGGAGGTAGGAGAATGGCCTGCTATTTGGGATTTCTTTCTCACATGTTTCTGCAGCTCTCCCTTACTTCTTTTCTCATATTTGGCTATAGACCTGAGGGTGAGATCACACATGTAGAATGAGAGCTGTAGAAACACATTACTTGGCCATATTTAGTGCCAGCATTTGAAAGTACTAAATTGCTTTTTGGATTTCCATTATCACTTATTGGAGACATCACAGACTACTATTCACTGCTATTTACTTCTTGCTGCACTTATATAATATTTATAAATACTTTCACAGATGACCATACCTTTTTATATACGAGATGTTCATGGCATCAACCTATCATATAAAACCAACACAGAGTCATAGAATCCTAGAATCACAGAATGGTTTGGGTTGGAAGAGATCTTAAAGATCATCTAGTTCCAACCACCCTTCCACAGGGAAGGACACCTCCCTCTGGATCAGGTTGCCCAAAGCCCCATCCAGCCTGGCCTTGAGCACATCCACAGCTTCTCCAGACAGCCTGTTGCAGAGCCTCACCACTCTTGTAATAAAGAATTTCTTCCTAATATCTAATCTAAATTTGCCTTTTTTTTTTTTTTTTAATCTTAAAACCATTACTCCTTGTCCTGCAACATAGTGTTTCTGATCCTTTCGTTCTGAGTTTAGAGACCTCTATTAGACATTTGAAATGCACCAATTATAAAAACAAAGATAGTTTAACCAAGACACTTGATCATTGTTTTTGTCCTCAGCGGTTCTGTGTAGACTCTACATAATTAAGGGCTTTACTGAGTAAAGATTCCCAGCAGTCACTCTAGAATTGGATTAACGGCACAAGAAACTCCCCCTTACTAACCACATGTTCAGTCCCTTTATATCTTTCCATATACAAGCCCATCTTCAATTTGTTTAAATGAATTGCTGTAATTTGGCTCTGTGGAACTGAAAAAATCTGGCCAGACTTTATTTAGAAGTATAGTGGTGCATAGAGTCTCCATCTTAAATTAGGGCCATGTTGTGCAAGTCATTGTAGAAACACAAATTAAGAGAAATCCTCTACACCGATGAGTTAGTAATCTCGGTTGTCAAGACAAAGAAGGAGAAAGGAGCAGTGTTATCTCTGTCATGCACTCTGGAGGCACAGACTATAACTTACCAAAGGTGATATAGTGATGCATTGCAACACAGAGCTGAACCTTGATTTCCTGTATCTCAATATGCTGCCTTAATTAGAAGATTGACTTCTATCTTGCAGTCATTATAAACACTGCAATTGTTTCATCTTGATACCTTGCCATGTATGGTCATGGAAGCAGTGTAGCTACTGTTAGGTAGAACAGCATTTTTCTTCTCTTGCAGATGTGTGAAAATAAGTAAATTTTATCTTTCTGAATAGCAAACTACATCCTTGCTACACGAGTACAAAAGAAAGGATCGTTTTCGTATATCCATGTTTTAATTTCTCTGGTTCAGCATATCCAAGCTGTTTCCACCCATTTCAAGAATTATCGTTGTGCTAATTATGTAAATATGTTTGCACAAGTCCTTCTGTACAACTTGGTTGTGCTCATTGTCATTTGAGAAAAACTCTCTTTCTTTAGGCTCATCCAAGTGAGGCAATTTCTTTTTGGGTGTACTCTTAAGCAGATATATTGGATGTGAAATAGTGACTAACAAACACAATAGATGTAGGATATTGACAGATGTACTACAGGGAATCCAGCCTTGGCGTGTAAGTCATTAACATCTCTTTGCTGTCCATCACATCCATCTGCCCTAGGTTACCAACGCTACAGCAGACCTGACAAAATCAAATGTGAGGGTGTGTGCTTCAGTCATTTAAGTGTAAAGGCTTAAATCACACTTAACTTCATAGGTGATATAAGCCAAGCTTTGCACTGAGCCAGCCCTTCTGTGTGGCATCAGCTCTGCTGTAGGGGCAGAAATGTCATGCAAAGGGGAAGAGGCAAAGGGCTGGCATGGCAGAGGGGGACAGCACGTTTGAAACACAGATAAGGGAAATCTGTTGCAAAGCCCTCAAAGCATCACCAGAACAATGAGCTGTGCTAGAGCTTCAGTCAGTGTTACACCCTCATTCATGATCACAGGCAAATCCCAAATTGTTGAGGACCACACCAAAGTGTGTCATGTTTAGGTATGACACGGCTTCCAACTGGATGGCTAGCAGTGGAGCAAAAAGTCTAGAGTGTGGGTGAGCCCTGTTTGTATGGAGGTGAGGGACCAGGCTGTCTCCACACTGAAAACTGCATAAGCACTTTGGCTGCTCTGCAAAACCAAGTGCACTGCGATCTCTGATAGCCAACACAGCTCCTCCTCCTGGAGCTATTTGAAGACATGCACTGTGAACACTTTCTAAGAGAGCACTTGCAGTCATCATGTGTTTTTTGACACCGTATCAAGCCCAGAGGCTGTATACCTCTCATGCTGTAATTTGTATCTTAATGGTAATGGATTGTGTTGGGATCTCTTGAGACAGATATGATATTCCTGTTATAATAAGCCTCTAAAATGTTAAATTTTGCTGTGAGATCTGTGTGATTAGGTCAGAAAAGACTATTGATACATTTTGTATACTGTTAATGGCATTTACAAATACTGGGTTGATATCTTTAGCAAAAAACAAAACAAAAAAACTAATTTCCAGATTTGGGGGTTATTTTTGCAAGTAAAATAATGACAGTACGAAGATAGCTCTTTAAATATCTCACAAAAGGACAAAATACTGCTGCCTGTGCTTGGGCAGTATATTTTTGTACTTTCCTGGGAGCAGTGGGGAAAAGAAGAGAAAATTGGAGAGACATATTAAAATGTCATTTCTAGTTCAAAAGTTACACAAGCAAGCACTCTTGACCAAGGTGTTGAATTAAAAAGTTTGATATTCCATAAAGCTAAATAATCGGAAGTAATGCTGCCAATAAAAGACATTCATTTATTTACTCAAGGTGCCCATTGTTAGCACTAATAATACATTTCAACATATTGAAATTGCCAGATAATTCTTTTGTGACTTTTATGCTGGATGATATTGTTATTTAAATGAACCTGCAGACCGCACTGTAATGAAGAAATGCATGTTTTGCCTAACAGTTATCAACCAGCATTCCAGCAAAATGAGAATTTTTGCCTCCATTCATTCTGAGGGGAAGCTGGGGGTCAGTGTTTTCAATATGGACCTTTTAAAAGCCTTTCAGCAGTGAATAATTATAAGCCACAGCTTCTGAAATTACCTGTATTCACTGTAGGGAAGAAGAAACTTTAATCTTTTGTAATGAAGTACACTTGCTCATTCAAACTTTGTAAGACTTCCTTAAAATGGCAATTTTCATTGTGCTGATTTAGTATTAGGTGGAGTAAAAAAAAAAAAATCGATTTTTAAATATACAGATACCCTTGTTTATTCAATTTTACTTTTCTTGGATTTTGGATTCATCTTGACAAATAATGCAGATGGAAAAAATGTGTAGAGCTCTTGTGTAAATAACCTTATCTGTACAAATTGCTGTTTACTAAAACAAATGTTTCTTCATTTTCAGTTTCAAATTCATTTTGCACTTTCATTTGAAGATTGAGGTTTGAAACTGTTTCAGTCATGCCAATTTTTCTATATTCAGTTTTAGAAAAAGATTTTCTTTTTCATAGTTCAAAACTATGCAGAAAATAGGGATTGAAAATGTGGCTTGCAGCAATGGGCTTTGGACTTCTTCCTTTGTTCTTAAAAACAAACAGGTTAGCAATATTCATTGGTGTAAAGAAATAGCAAAGTCATTATCTGGGGAGTAATTTAAAAAAAAAAAAAAAATGATCTACAATAATTTGCTAATTATTGCCAGAAAAAAAGCATGCAGTTTTACTTCTGAAAATGTGTGTTTCGGTTAATGAAAAACATTACCCTGCAGCCTCTGTGGGATTTTTTCCACTTGTATAAGTTTTTGTTTTTATTTTTGTCCCTTCTTTCCTCTTATTTTTTTTTTCCTCTTCTCTTCTCTCTCTCTCTTTGTTTGTTTGTTTTTTGTTTGTTTGTTTTTTTAAAGCAAGGAAGAAATTGATCCCAGTCTTTCCTAAGTGAGATTTTTAGGCAAGGCCAATTCAAGCATCACTGTTAGGTAGTAAACAAACACAAAGGTAAAGGCTGAGAGTTTTGATTTTGAATCATGCATATTTATTTTTTGAGTGGAATTATTATTATTTTTAACTAAATGGCAGATTTCAAACTGGTGTGATTGATTGTATCAAAGATATGTTTCCTCTACTTTGAACAATTTGGAGATTTGATTTTCCCACCCAGATAGCATTTTTCTGCCCGTCCTGTATTGTACCAACCTACTTCTTCCAGCATGACTCAAAAACCCCACTTCAGTTATAAAACAAAATTTATCTTTGTAAGAGCATTCCCCAGTAACTAAAGGCTTTAATGCTGTCCATGCATCTGGTCAGACTGGGTAATACTGCTGTATTGTTTATCATACAAGATGGGAGAGGAGGCAGTGGGAATAGCTGCCCAAAACAGAGAGGTAATGTTGCTATTAAATTGAGCTTTTTTAACCCCCCAGTTGTGGTAGCTGTATTAATGGATGGGTAACTAGGTAGTTTGTAGCTGTATATGTCTATCACCCAACTTACTAAATATTTATTAGACCAGAATTTGGTCTGGGTGTTAGTCGTCTTTAAATACTGGCCATATGTTCAATACTCTGAGAGGCTGATCCATATTTCATTCAACTGTTTAGTAAACTTTCTGTCTTCTGTCCATGTACTCAGGCTTCCAAGCTACGGAAACACACACAAATAGGCGTCTAGAAGAGCAAACATTGTGTTGTATTATATATCAAGGAATGTTTTTATGCTATGAAAAAGCTAGGATCAGGAGCACCAGACGATGTACAAAGAGAGCAAAAAGTTGCCCCCTCCAGAGAATTTACATCCAGATGGCTCAGACATATAAAGATATTTTCTCAGGGTAACAAGTTGCCTCATGTCAGCTGACAGGAAAATGCATTCTTTGCAAATGCAGAGTAATTCATGCCTGTTTAGGCCATTCTTCTGTGCTAACCTTTATATCCAAAGACAGGAGACAACAGGTGGATATAAGCAGATGGGGAGGCACGAGGAGTGAATAAGAAGGTTGGCTGCATAGGTGGAGGCCTCAGTATTGCAGCAGCACAGCCATTGTCAAGCCTTTTTTCTGGCATCAGAGTTAAGAGGAGTCTTGAGGGGATTTGAAGGAGGATAACGAGGCAGCTTTGCGGACATGAACAAGGAGCTCTACCCAAGCATGGGGGCAGCAGGGGAGAAAGCACAAAGATCCTTGCTTGAAAAGGTAACAAATGGGTGATGGAGCCTACTGTCAGGGGCTGACTGGAGGTGGGAGCTCTTCCCTCTGGAATAAATGAATGAGAATGGGTTGGGAGGGGATTAGGCTGAGAATGCTTTGAAAGAAAAGCAAGTAGATTATGTTTATATAACAGAAAAAGGGAAACCACAGCAAAGAGGAGTAACAATGGTCAAAGTGAAGAGCAAAGAAAACGATAGTATCAAAAATATTCTTCTTCCAAAGCTGCTCTTTCAATAAGCAGAAGGAAGAGACACATTGTAACGATGGCTTTGTATGCATCCCCATCATAACCAACTCCTCACAGTTACTTTCTCAAACTCAGGAATTATCACTAGAAATTTTCTAAGCCTGCCATCTACCTTTGAGGTGAAATGTTATATTGCCTGAGTCAAAAGAATTTCCTTGTTCTTTGTTGTAAAGAAATAGGACAAAAGTATACTTTCCTGCTTGAAAAGAACAGTCATTGGATTTGTCATTTGCATTTTTTTAATGATTACAAGAATAGGATTGTTGATTTGTCATAATCATTTAAAATTCAGCTTTACAGATTACTCAGTCTGTTAAAAACACTGTTTTTGTTATGTCCTCAGATGTACAGTTTTCATTATTTGCTTCTGAAAAAAATTACTGGCTTTTTTAAAAGGGTGTTTACTACCAGGCAGTCTTATAGCAAAGCACATATCTGTCCTCAGGCAACCATATTCCTCAAAATCTGAAAGAGCATAACTTTTTGCCATGTTGAGGATATACTGTATTCTTATATGAACCATCTGTTGTTGATGCAAAGGCAAGAACAGATGATCTGAACTGGCTTGTTAGTGCAATAGCAGCATAATTCTGTCCTGGGTGGGAGACCCAGGGTTTAGCTTGACCTTGTTACGTCTGTCCTCTGTGCCACTGGAGGCTCCTGGGGGGCACTGGTGCATCCATCCTTCTTGGGAAGAGCACAGCCAGCGCTACTGCTCATGTGGCCATTGCCATCTTGTAGCCATATTGCTATTTTGAAGGTCATTCCTTAAGTCTTTCCTTTCTGCCTCCAACACAAAAGACGCATCTGCAGTTTGTTAGGATAAGAAATTAGAAAAGGTTGGTGTCAATGCCACTGAATGGATGAATTTAGCAGTGAATAGTAAGCAGCGCCTGGATGTTTGGATGTTAGGGGTGGCCTTATTGCTGTACATACTTACAAAGGATTTTATAATCAATTGCAAAGCTGTATGATGATTTTGACATGTGACAGATATACAAGGTTGTACTAATCACTGATTTAGTACAATGTTTAGCCCTGTTGTGAACACTGTTATTTGTTTAGTGTATAAATCATATTAAGCCAACCACCAGCCATAAGTTTTGGAAATTGGTGGAATATTCCTATAAAGAAGCACAAAGGATTGTAAAGATTGAATAAGTTCATTGTCTTAGTGACCAGTTGGGGAGGGGGAGGCTGTCCTCTTTATTTTTTTTTTCTTCCTTTTAAAAATACTTTGTGGTTCAGCAGCACAGAGACTGCATATCTTTGTACCCCCACACAGTCACCATGTTAATAGCTGTTTGCTAGTTGTGGTCAGTTAATTTAAAAAAGCTGGCATACTGCTATTATAGGTCGCAATAGATTATTCTTGAATCAAATATAGTATTGTTGCTTCAGACCAAACCCCCACCCATGACAAAATTCACTAGAGCTCTTTAATTTACAATAACGTTTGAAAGGATGAACCTGAGATGATATGAAAGGAGATTCAATTTCTTAAAATTTTCTCAAGCCATGCATCATCCTGTTCCTACTTTACTCTTGCTATATGCGTAGACTCAGTACGAGTTACAACTGGCTCAGGAATTTAGCACTTGTTTTGTTGCAAATAAGAAAATAGATTATAAAATGCTCACTGGCATGGTGAACATGGATGGAGTCCTAGTGTATATTTCTCTCCAGAATGTATCTTGTATACATTTCTATTACACATGTAAATGGAAGGAAGTTGATGTAAAATATCGTTTTTTCAATGTATTGTAAAGCCATACATTTTGTGTATGGTCCAGGCCCATCTTTCACTCAGCTAATTACTGGAAGCCCAACAATATGTTGGAGGCTATAACGAGGCTTGCTCTGCAAAGAGCAAAACTCACTTACTCTGCAATAGCCATCGTACACCAGGTGTTGGCTGATATGCCAGGCAGCATCACTCTCTGAGAAGGGCTTCAACTAGTCTTTTCACACTGGAATGAGGAGTCTGGAGGGGAACTGAAAGCTTGAGAGGGAATTGATAGCTGCAAGAACTGTAAGCCAATTTGGGACACATTAGTTTCCCTTTCTGGCTCTTATGTCAAGTCAGAGGATGCCAGGTTCCTACAACTTATAAAACAATTGCAAGAGCAAAGGCTAATATTAAAAACAGAAGAAAACCCTTGGTGATCCTGTGCAGAAGAAATCTCCTTCTTGGGGCCCCAAAACTTCTGTTCCATGATGGCAGTGGAGCAAGGTGGCCAGGAAATGCTCTGGCCTTCAGTTCAGTGAGAGCATTGGGTTAGGGAGGCAATATGTTCAGTTTTCAGCTCTCACTCCTCTGAAGTCCTGAGTCCTGTGGATCCTATCTGATTGCTCATTTCTTATCCATCCAAATAGTCATGTGGTTATGCCTCGGGGAGCTATGGCAGACAGATCCAAATGTCTTCTGTTATAAGTAACTTTAATTTGGAATTGAGTTATTGCAACAAAAGACACTGAAGTGCTGTCCCAGGAAGAGTTACTACACAGAATATCCAGGTGATGTGTGAAACATGAGTCTTCTGTCTAAATAGCATGGGAGTATGATAATTAAGGGGCTATTGCCTTTTCAGGAGAGGAATAAGTGTGTGCTAATTTCTTCTGTGTTTTATTGTATAAAAGCAATTGATTTGCAAGCTGATCTGTGCTTGGAAATTTTTTGAACTCTTGAAAACTTGTAGGATGAGGAAATGGATTCCCACCCATTGTTATGTCTGAGCCTGAGAAAATGATCCTATGCACCTTTGCACAGAATATTGTTTGCCATGCACTGGAAAGCCAGCACATATCTGTCCTATTAAACACATTGAGCAATGGAGACATAGTCCTATCACAGGACTTA
This sequence comes from Aythya fuligula, assembly GCF_009819795.1. Classification (NCBI taxonomy): domain Eukaryota; kingdom Metazoa; phylum Chordata; class Aves; order Anseriformes; family Anatidae; genus Aythya; species Aythya fuligula. The sequence goes on from NC_045565.1 coordinate 28,321,923, forward strand.
AGCACGTGTGAGGGATGGAGAAGTTAAATGTATACCATTTTACCTCCCCATGTTTGATTTCTGCACACACATAACAGCCAAGTATTATGAAAAGGAAAAATATCAGGCCAGTGAGAAAATTCTCTAATGGTGAAGATTTCTAAAAACACACGGATTGCTTCCATGAGGAATTTAGAATGAAAAATGTGATAAGTTATAGTCAGTCATTAACATTTGTTGAACATTCTACTTATTATTAGTGTTTCGTATACTTCTGGTTCAAACATTTCATGGAAAAAGAGTGGAATAAATGGGGTAACACTAACCAGATGGTCCTGTATGTGGAATTTCTAAAGCTTTTTGTGTACTTTATGTCGAAGATAACAAATCACACAGGTCAACAGCTAGTGTCAGCTAGTGAGAAATGATTGTACATTTTAAGGAAGAAAAGCTCTTGAGGTCTCAGTCACATTGGTGTCAGGGATTCAATTTTGCGATTTTCACGTGGAAATGAAGATGCTTCCAAGTGAGGCACACAGCAGAAGAAATGTTTAAAGAGAGGTTTGTTTAGATTCCAAAAACTAGGTTATCTTAGACACATTTAGGTTCAGGACATCTCCTTGTTGCTTTTCATTTAATTATGTTTCTATTTTATCTTTGGCATCTGTAGAGGATAAAATATAGGAATAATTAGGAATAAAGCTGGCTGATGACAAATTAAGACTTTGCAATATTGTTTCTTCATATGTTGTTCTTAAAGAAAAAAAAAAAAAAAACAGGAAATCTGCAGAATGTTTTGCTTTTTGATATGTAGCTTCATATGTTTTAACATTTTGAGAGTCATAAACTTGCTAAGAATATCTGTCTGATCTGTGGCATATCTAAACCATCCATCCCTGTAGCATCTTGCCAGGTCACTGTAGTCCGTCTGAAATATTTTGACACGGAATTTCATCCAAATAAATAAATAGTGTATGATGGTGCCCTCTATAGCCTACACAGCTCAAGGGATTAGTAATTAGTTGTATAGCCTTTTACTTAGGGATCGTTACTTAAGATCAGACTGAGGATGTCACTGCTAGCCACAAGCTTGGCAAGTTGAAACAGTGGTTTCTTTCTGATCCTTGCCAGTGAGGTAATGTCTAAGTCATCTGGGGCAAAACAGAAGTAGAAACTGAATTATAATTTAATTTCTGGAAGTTGTTTCTCAAACTCATTTTTATGTAAAGGCAATGGGGTGACTTTTTAACTACTGTCTGTTTGTTCCATGAATACAAATGAAGCCAACTTCCAGATACATCAACCCAAAAACTTTCATTAACATTACATCTACTAAGAGAGACAGGTGACATAGTTTCAAGTATATATGCCAAGGCTGTTGCATCACAGAAAACAGCAGTAGTCAACAGGATGTGCAATTCAGAGCTAATAATCTTTCTTACATAAGACAATCTCCTTCCTATAGCTCAATAGATGCATCTAGATAATGAGATGCATCTAGATAATGATCTGTGAGCTACAAACAGGGAAATTTCCTTAAAACTGATTTTTTTATGTATGGCCAGTTGCAAGATAGACTTCAGAGAAATGCACCATTCAGCCCCACAGAATTGCAGCGATGGTTATAACTTTTGGTACAAACGTAAAATTTTGACTGTAAAGAACGCAGCTTTAGTAGAGTTCTTTTCTCTTTTTCAAATCAATCTTGAGATGAAAAATGCATATAGTCCTGCAAAGGAGAACATTTTGGATTTTCTGCTAAGGGGGTAGACCTTTTTTAATACAGATATATCATCTACCCTTTGAGTAATTCCTCAGAAAAGGATTGTCTCTTTTACAAAACGCTTGCTGTTAATGGCAGAAGAAATTTCACTTTTGATGCATGCACATCAGCATGGCATCATCCATAGATGCCTAAACATTTTGCAAAGTGGTGTCATTCTCTAGAATCAGAGGTGGAGAACAGTAAAAAGAGCCGTAGGCAAAAGAGGAAAGATAAGCTTCCCAGTGCAAGTAAAAACATATTCTTGTGAACCACACTGTGTTTATTAATCATGTGAGCACCAGTCACTGTGATGCAGGGTGGGTGGAGAAGTGTGGGAGTATTGTGCTGTGTGCGTTATATTATTTGTAATGTGGTAAGTGTTGTTTGTTATCTATTTCCATTGTCATGAAGTGGCCATATACAATGCATATATGGGTTATCATTGCAGTGATTATCCTCATCATACATTACCCGCTGAACATAATACGAAGATGTTGCTTTCTAATAGATGGCAGTGCACTCTCATAGAGGCAGAAAGCCTGCATGTTATTTGTAAGGATAAGTAAACCTATCGGGGTGATACTTCCTTTTAATTTTAGGAAAGGAAAGGAAAGGAAAGGAAAGGAAAGGAAAGGAAAGGAAAGGAAAGGAAAGGAAAGGAAAGGAAAGGAAAGGAAAGGAAAGGAAAGGAAAGGAAAGGAAAGGAAAGGAAAGGAAAGGAAAGGAAAGGAAAGGAAAGGAAAGGAAAGGAAAGGAAAGGAAAGGAAAGGAAAGGAAAGGAAAGGAAAGGAAAGGAAAGGAAAGGAAAGGAAAGGAAAGGAAACTTTCCCATTGTGTTGTTCTAGGGTTTTTTTTCAAGTTGTATTTTACTGATAGTTTTAGACTTGTGGTAAAGATTGGAAAGAAGTGCCACATTCTCTTCTCCGTGGTGTACTTCCATGAATAATTTTATGTACATTCATGAATAATATTGTTTGTTGTGCACTTACATTTGTGTATCCATGCTTTGGTTTGTGTGTGTGCATTCTTGTGTATATCTCTAACGGTATTTAATTTTGGCTAATGATTCTAGATGTGCAGTTCTCTCTGCAGTATTGTTATATCCTTTCTTCACAGTGTTTCCTTGAAATATGTATAAAAATAGGGCAGGAGAGACCCTGTTTTGCCTGTCATGTTTACCTAGTGTTATATTTAGACAGGAGCTGAAGAAATCACTACAACAGGTACCTGAAAGCTCCTGAAAGTGATTTAGTATGAGAGTTCACATGAAGCCAGTGGCTTGGTGTCACCAGTTCCTGTTCACTGATTATATACAAGCTCTTCTGACGTGTGACCTGTTGATGCTGGCAGCTCATCTCTTCTCTGTCTGTTACAGCACTGGGCTCTCTTCCATAACTATCGTAGCCAGTACCCTCCACGCACAACACGCACACGCCCATTCCACTTGGCCTCTCCCAGGCTTGGTGCTATCATTCACAGCTGCCTCCAGTGTTTTCTCCTTGTGGGAAATGTGTATTCCCACTGAGTACCCCAAGTCTCATACAAAAATGTTTTCCTAAGTCTTAGGGATCTGGTTTGGTACGTGCAAGCACAACATGTGTAATGCACAATCTCAGTTGTTTCTGAGGTTCTAAATCTCCACCATGAGACAGATACAGCAAGTTTTAATATAAAACCTGTCTAGATTAAATATTTATTATTATAAGCTTGATTTATATGTGGCAAGAACAGTTAGCTGGAAGATATTGGAAGAAAATGTATCCCATCCATTAGCAAAGAATGCAATAATTAGGAAAGGAAGAGACCTGACTCAGAACGTGTGATATGACTCAGAATTGTGTCCTCGAGTCATTATGCAGACAAAAAACCCCGCCACTCGCTTCAGTGCAAGTTTTGCATGTGTAACAGCTGTCACAGTCAGACCATTAATCAGCTGAACCACCACACAGGTGGAGGATGAGAAACCACCTTCTGTGCTAGAGGTTGAACACAAAAAATATTTTTCATAGGGTCCGTCTGTCTATGGTGCTGTAGCTGCAGTGGAAATCTCCAGCATAGATCTATTTCTCCACTGCCGTAAGTGGAGTTTTTGTACATAGAAGTTTTTGTTCAATTTCCTCTGTTAGGCATAGAGGAAAAAAATACAGATTGTAGTTAAGTGCTAGAGAGACCACGATTTTGCTCTGAGCTGTGTTGCTCCTGCTAAAACTGTTGCAACAAAAGACACACACATTCTATTTTACTTGATATATCAGTGTACTGTGAACTGATATCAATTGCATACAGTTAGTTAGATAAATATACAGTTTACTTTTGATTGTGTGTGTTAAAGTACCCCAGGTTGTTTTGCTAAATGATGTCATTTATCATTCCCCGCTGTGTATATAATGACTGTTTATGACAAATGGAGGTTTTTATTTTCTCTCCTGTCCACCTCCAAACCAAAAAAAAAAAAAAAAAAAAAAAAAGATCTAATTGGAATGAGCACATCCCTTGAAATACAGACACTTTCCACCACCTCTCATTTTGCATCATGTGATATGGCAAGACATCAAATGATACAAGAATATGTAATGCGACAATAAATGAAAGATAAATTAGAAGAATGTTTGGGTTTTTTTTTGATAGACTATTTCTTTTTCAATTTGGATGATAAGAATTTACTCTTAATTTCTGACGTGTTCATTTTATCAGCTAAATTTCCTAATTTGTATTATTACAGATAATTAACCAACATATACCTATTCTTAAAACTTTATTTGTTCAATTAGAAGGTAGATTTCAGCCTTTATCTTTGTAGGTAGCTGATGCAAGACAGTTTTATGTAAATGGCTTAATTAATTGGTACCCTTCAGTTGAAACAGCAACTTACAAAGGGAGTAATCCTTTTCGAGTGGCATAAGCTGTTTAAAAAAGGCAAAAAAGAAAAAAAAAAAAAGAAAAAAAAAAAACTTTTCTCAGGCACCTTGGCACACAATTATAAGTTATTTGACAGAAGTAAATGTAATAAACTGCAAGGGTTCTTCCTAAATTATGTCTTCTCTATGTAATTAAAATAGTATCAGCCTTAAATGCAGTTGCTCTGTAGTCTTCAAATCTACATTATTTAGAGACTTAATTATGCAAAATTACAAAACTTTCTTATAAATGGTTCAACATGTTGGTGGTAAAGATGTGATCTGTGTGGCCTATTTATTAAGCCTACAATCTTTCTCGAGTAATTAGTTGTTTCCAGGTGTTTGGTGTGTTACTCTCCCTTTCAGAATACCCTCAGAAACCTCTGCCACACAAAGCTCTTAGAGGATGTGGTGACAGGACTTCTTTGTAGCCATCTAGTGATGGCACTGATCAATCCAAATGACTGTCCACTAGCAGTGCTATTACTGGTGCAAACAACAAACCTGGTGTCCTGATATACAGGTTAGAAAGGAGAAAAAGGAAAGCTGGGTATTCTCTCTCCTCCTGTCCTGCACCAAGTTCCATTTGTGTTGGAAACCAACCTTTTGAAATATTTTCTCCAGTTGCATGCATCTGTACAAAAGCAAGGAGCACTCCACAGTGGAAGCAATTTATAAAACCCAAAAGAAGATTGTTGAGATCCCATATGCAATGGTAAATCTCTGCCTTTCCTGAGCAGGTCAAAATGGCCTTGAATGTGAGTGCTTACATGGCAAAATGTCTTACACTTTACCTTCTTAAGCATGGTGGGAGAAAATAATATAGGGTACTTTTAAAAAGAAACAATTCTTCATGTCATTAGTAAGAGAAATGAAAAACTATGTACTGCACCCACTTATCTCTGCTGCTTGCTGTTATACTTGTTTCTGAACTTCATTCCAAACTGGTGATCCTGGGGGAGAGGGGGAGGGATGAGTGGATGAATGAATACATGTCTAGAAATGTGGCAACTTTTCAGTAGAGATGCTCCAATGCTATCCTCATTATTGTCCCATTTTATTTGGCAGAGTGACTCTTTTCCCCTTAAATGTGCAAGGGTTTAATTAATACATTCCAGTTGTCAAACCCAGTTCAGCTTGATGAGCAGGAGAGTGTAGAAAAGCTAGATTATTTGTTTGCATCACTAGGCAATGGGGAAATACCTCCTCCATTGGATTTCTTTGCAAGTAGTGACAGCAGTGTTCTGACAGAGACAAAGGGATAAAAATGTGCTGGAAGAACTAGAAGAATTAATTTGTAATAGATAATTGGATCTGTATGGCAGTGATATGAGTTTGGAGGAAACTCAAGAGCAGAATAGCTCTCTAGGTTTTTAGGTTTCACTCTCTTGTCAAAACAGTGTCTGAATGACCCATGCATTTTAAAGCTAAAATATGAATATACATATCTCACTTCCTTATTTTGCTGTCCTATTCATTGTCTGACCAAAGGTCTGGATATGCTTATTCTTATTATTAAAAAAAAAATCAAGAAACTAATTTCGATCTTTGTTGGGAAAGTGTTGTAGTTTTGCTGTTCCTTTCCTCTCTTGCAAAAGTGAACTTTATTCTTGCACCAGCCTCTGTCTTTTCAATTTTGCAAGCCCCATCTTTGTTGCTGACTGATCCTGCAGCAGATCCTTAGAGAAGGGCGTAGTTCAGTGTTACAAGAGGTTGACCCATTCAGTGTTAGCATGGGTCTTGAATGCCAGGACTGAGACGTTTAGTTGAGTTCGTTTCTTCAGAGAGCCAGTGATGTCAGTGAGTACCACGGGGATGTGCCTGCAATGATGCAGATTGGGCTGTTGGCATCTGTGCCAGCTGCAAGTGTTTCAGAGTTGGCAAATTTGTCCCTAAATGCATCTAGGTGCACTAATCAATACTAGGGGTTATAAATGTAGATTATTATGGCTGGTACCAGAACAACTAACAAATGTCGACAGTGTATTATTTGAAAAAAAAAAAAAAAAAAAAAAAATTTATAGGGGGATGATCAACATTGTTCCCCTCCTTTTAAAAAGGTGATACAGGCAATCCCTGAAATTATAAACCTGGGAGGCACCGTAGTATAGAGAATAATGGTTGAGAGAATGATTAAAGATCAAGTTATAAAGGACCTAGATGAGGATAATATGATGGGGACAAATCAGCACGATTTCTATAGCCTGACAGATTTCTTTGAAATAGTTAACAAATAATGGATAAAGGAGAACCAGTGGATATAATTTATTTAAACTTTCAAAAGGATTGGATAAAGTCTTTTAAAGGAGGCAATTAAGGAATCTTGCTAACAATGGGGTAGGATGTAAAGTCTTGTCATGGATTTAAAACTGATTTAAAGACTGCAAGTTAAAAGTAAGATTAAATGCCCATTTCTTACTGTTGGAAAGAGACAATAATGGGTGTTCAGGAGTGGTGGTAGGAATGGTAGACTTCATTTTTTTTAATGTATATATTTTATTAAATTGCTATTGTGCATAGAATATAATTAGGTAATATTCCCTAGGAAATACTGTAGGTTAGTATTAAGGATCTGCGTTATACAGACTGCTCTAGTGTCATCGCGCTGTATTGAAAAGGAAAAGAAACAGGAAAATAGGGTAACAAAAGTAGTAACACTTCCCCCAGAAGATGCTTCTCCACTGGAAAAGTATCAGCTGCTTATTTGCACCACCTAATCTTAACCAGTGCAATTCATGAAACACACACCAGCCCTGATCCAAGGACAAAGTTCAGTTTAAAATGTCCAGGGAAGGGTTGTCCAGCCCTTGGTGAACTCCCCCTATGTGCCCATTTACTGCAGGCAGTCTTTGCCATGGTTGATCTGTGATCCTTGCTGGTGTTGGCTTCTGCACACTCCACTGCCACGATGGCTGAAGCCTGAGGTTGGGCTGGAGAGGAGGAGAAATTGTAGAATAGCTCTACAAAAGTAGACTACTTTGGATAACATGGGTTTGAATAAGATTTGTCACATTAAAAGTAACAGAAATATATGCAACAGAAATATGCATGCAGTTAGAATGAAATTGTAAGCCCTGAATCTGTCATAACTCATCAGGCAAGTGACACTGGTGCCATCCCACTCAGTTCCATGAGGACACCTCCAGGTGCAGCAACTGAGAAAGAGATGGGGAGTTTTGCTCCATGCCGGGTGTGTCCTTATCTTCAAAAGACTGTCTAGCCCAGATAACAGGTGTCCTGCCCCTGCATCTGCTGAAAATAGAAGAATTTTCAGAATGATTAGAAATGTTCAGTTGGAAATTCCCCAGGAGAAATATTAAAAACTGTGGTTACTTGCTATGGGAAGGAGAAGGGTGAACAATTAGCAAGTAGTGTAACAAAGGCTGACCAGAGGCTTGCACTTATCCTGAAAGTTAAAAGTCACCTGTATTTAATGGGCGTGTGGAAGGAGAGGGGGTGGAGAACACTTCTATCCCCTGGTAATAGGAATCTCTTGGCACAGGGTATTGCTGCAGACAGCCAGTTCTTAAATCTTGTAGCAGAGTCCATTATCATAAAGAGTATCATGTAACAGAGCTAGCTCAGGTCTGCCTGGTACTGAATAACACCAAATAAAATCATTCATGATAATCATTCTACCCCCAAATTTCTACACCTTGAATTTAGTATTCTCCCGATGAATGAGACTATCAGGAACAAAACCAAATGCATCGGACCATATTTAAGCGTGGTAGCAGTGGCTGATATTTTGATGGTTAATTTCTTTGATCATCTGTTGAATTTAAATTTGCCTACAGTGGTTTCCCAGTTTCAATTAGTACACAAAACAAACTTTGCGTATTTTCTGAGATTATGTTCTTCATTATATGTTGCTGTAGTTTTATGTGTTGTTGCCAAGAAATCTGCTTTTGACAAATTGCACAGGAGGCATTTTGAGATTGTGATGGAGTTGATTGAGTTTAGGCCAAATCCTGTACACTTTTATCACTGAAGACTGAAATACAGATGCTTGTTACACTGAAATACATAGAATTTGCTTTGGCCCTGAAAATCTGTGTCACATTTTAAAATAACCAATTTGGGTACAATTTGAGTTAAGTGGCAAGTAAACAATGCAAATGAAACTGTTTTGTTAGCTAGAAAGTAATTGAAAATCTGCAACTAATTATAAATTGGCAATATACAAGTCTCCAGGAAGCTGAAATGAATACTTTGCTGATATATTGTTTAGTTATATTCAAAATTAGCTTACCCTGCATAGTTTGTATAAGAGATTTTGCTGCTTATTGTAACTTTACTTTCTAAAAATGAAACAATTAACAATTTGGATTTCATAAAGGAAAAAAGTGTAATTTTTTAATCAAAAATAATTCTTCTTAGGTTGTCTGATTTTTTATTTTTTTTTTTATTTCACATGGGCCTTGAGCTTCAGCTTTTTTATCCAGGTTTGAATTTCCTTAGTGTTTGTCAGTGTGCTGTTTTGATTGGCACCTTCATTGTGTTTTTCAGCTCATCACCTCAACACATTTCTTGTGCATTAATGTAGCTGTACAATACCTTTGAGAAATAAGAATGTGTTGTCACATGCAAGAAGAAATTCTTTGCTTGTATTTGGTTGAAAAAAAGTATGGGATTGGTTGGAAAACATCTATTGTCAATTCCACCTAGATCCGTAACACTAGGAGCTAGTGAAAACACCCAGATAATTGTCATGTGGATTTGTGCTGCCAGGATGTGTGCCATGTGCAGACATCAGGTTTTGGTGAATATCAGCTTTTATTGCTGAAGAATTATTATTTAACAGGATCATGTAAATACACAAGTTTGAAAAGAAAAAATAAATCAATCCATGTATTTACTACAACTCAGTTTAACCACACTTGATGCATCAATCAAAAAAAATTTCACAGAATTTGGAGAGGGGAAAGGAGTTAAAACATATTAGTCTTATAGTGCTCTGAAATGTCCTTAATCCTGCAGCAGCAGGCCATGCTGCAAAGCCTAATACTGTCTCTATTTTGGTCTTGCCACCAAAAGCCCCAAGAGTCTTCAAAATAGTTAGGGATCCAAACTCTGTCCTCCTGCTGGAAGCAAACATTTCAAGCTTATCCAAACTCAGAGTCGTTTAGGTAAGCTGCAGAAGATGCAAAGTGAGCCTGTCAGTTTTTGTCTGGGGGAAGTTAACTGCAGTTATTGTTGTATTATTCTGTATTATGTAAATAGGGAAGCAAAGGCATATCAAGATTAAAGATTACTTCCTCAGATCCAGTTAGGTTATCAACAAGAGCCACAGGGAGAACTGAGTTACAGTGCCAGGCTATCATCATAAAGTCTCATTCACCCTCTTTGTGATTGCATTCTCCGTATAAAGCACTTCATTGATACATGCTCTCCTTTAGCAATCCTTGACTTGAGAAATTTCGGTCTTGAATTTTTTACAACCCTGTGCTGCTTCTCCACAAACTGGTGTTGATTAAGTGGATCATCTGTTCTTGTGATATTAAATTTTTAACATAAAGTCTTGTAGTAGTCGACTACTGGTGGAGAGATCTTTTAAAACTCCTGAAAGACCACGCAGAAATGAATCATCACTGCCCAGTGATACAGTTAGTCCCGTGTGGGATCAGGTGTGATTCCTGAAAAGCTGTGTAATGCTGAACAACCTGGGGAAAGGTTTCCTGCTTAGTTGTGTGCTGGGGAGATCTGGGCAGCCTGTCATTAAAAAGCAAACACCTAGCCAAGGAGGAGGAATAAACCTCTTCTCTCTCTGCAGTACCTGCTTCCAGGCTGGCCAGTCTCACTATTCTTGTGGAAGTAGCTCCGTTTGTGTTATCTGGGACTGTTCCTGTGAGGACAGGTTGCAGGATGAAATCCATAAATACTGGGCTTAAAAAATGTAAATCTGCACCCCGAGCATTTTAATAAAAAGTTAGCTTGGGTCACAAGGAAGGAGGGGGATAAAGCACTGGGGGAATGGAGAATGTGAGTCATTGCATCCAGACTGAAACAAATCTTTGAGCACAAATCATGATATAAAATTTTAAGGGCTTGATCCTGCCTTTGGCTATGCTGGTGTGTATTGTTACATATCCTGTAAAATCAGCTACTGTTACATGTTACATGGTGCTGTGCACCCACATAACTAAGCTCTGAACTCTAGGTTTTTATAGTCTTTATTTTTAAATCCTATAAATGCTGCTGGACTTGGCTCTTTCAAATGTTGAACAGATGCAGAAAGATTTTCCTACACCTCCTACCAACTTACAACCCCAAATAATTAGTAGATGTGTTGCATCTTTCGATAAAGACTTCTTAGAAAGCTGTTTGGTGAATAAGGCCACACAGAATGTGCCATTGTTGCTGCTGCAGGTTTTGAGTTTATTTGTATATTATGGGTACTGTATGCCACATAATAATGAAAAGCTATATGCTCTGGTCTGCTAGTTCACTCCGCAGTCTGTGTGATTACAAATTGTTTGAATAACAGTAGGCTATTGAAACTCTATCCAGATGTGTGTGTTGCTAATTATGGGAGTACCCACAAAGGCGGATTATCTCTTTTGTTACCATTTCCAATGCATTTAAAAATGGGAAAGTGAAAAGCATGTAGGCAGCAAATAAGGAGTAACTGTACATGTTGGAGATGAAAACTTTTCATAATTAATTCCCAGGGAAGAAAACTCTTGACCTGGCAGAATGTATTTCTGGAGTGTAACCAGATGCAGCTTACACACAGGAGAGACATCCCAAAGTGGCAGATTCTGAAACAGTCTCAAAACAAAAGTGGCATAGCTTCATTCACTGCAGGGTAAGTCCAGGTAGAGGAAGACTACCTGAGGAAAGCAGTGGTGGGCAGGGGAGAACTGAGCTATTGTCAGTTTTCTGTCATACTTATTAAAAAGCATTATAATAATGCAATAGGAGATTTTGGAAAGAGAAGCAGGGGAAAATGTGAATTTGTCTTTCCAGAATTTAAGTAGTTTCCATTTAATGAGCTGGAGCACAGTCCAGAGGGGCCTCTTTGGATGATCACTTCTCAGAGTGTGAAGGACTCGGTATGTTCCTAGGCACGATGCAGGGATGACGATGATGTTTTTACACTGTCCTTCATAAGAGCTGTCTCCTGGCTTTGGACAAGAGCCTCCATCATAAAGTGACCCCCAATTGCTTTGTACCTTTGCTTTATTTTATCATTTTATGAGTTGCCATGAATCACATGGGAGATAAAATGGAGAAGGTAGAAGGAGAAAACACCAGCAACAGCAATCTGGTGTGGGGTCCAAACTGTGAAAAACATAGGAAAGGATGAAAGAAAGGGCGTTGAATAGCTTAGCTACCTGTCTCCCTAGCAGCTTGTAATGAGGAGATAAGTAGTTTAGCAGCCTTCACTCCAATTTAGAGAAAGCTTTTCTTCCTTTTTCTGTTTTACTTTTTTTCCCGAAAAAGTTGGGGATTAAACTACAGAAAGTCTGTCTCTTGCAGCTTCTTGGGAAGAGAGAGAGAATGTCTGAATTCAGATTTAACCCCCACTTTGTACAGTTTAATTTAAATAAAAATGATGAATTTCCTCCTGAATGATTAATAGTCAAGTGTGGTGACATACAGAAACTGTGAGGTTGACCTTCAAGGTAAAGGATAACTGCAATGTTAAGTTGATTACACAATTTCCCCTGAATAAGTTGACAAGCACTGAGCATGGTTTCCGTGACTCTTGATCTTGTAAACGCACACTTACAAATGATTTGCCTATCCCTCTGAAGCAAGCCTTGCCTTATTTGTGACATGTGTTAAATAAATTCCAAATGGCCTAATGTGAGATCTGGAATCCAAGCAGCCGTGGTCTGTGCGAGTGGCCTGGCCTGCCAGGGGATCACAAAGCGTGAAATATTCTGAACTGGAATCCCAAACCTTCAGAGACGTTTCACATCCTCCAAACATCTCACAGGCTTATGAAGCAGGCCAGTGCTTCTCCCCCATATTCCTTGGAATTGCAGGCTGAAATCTTCTGTATTACATTGAGTGAACCCTGCTTTCTCTTCTGTCTATATTTCCTTTTTCCCAAAAATGGAGTGCATCAAAGATGCTAAAGCTATTCACATAGTGCACCAGTAGGGTGTTAATATACATACACTGTATGTGGAGTGCTTCCTTCACAGGCAGGGCTCACAGAGGACTGTAGCCCTCATGGACATATAGTAGATCTGCTCCATGTAAGATCAGTAACAGAGAATGAGCAGGCTGCAGGGCAAAGGATTCACACAAGGAAATCTTCAGCTACTTAAAAAGAAAAATGCTGCTACTTGACTTCAAGTTATTGCTTTGGATCAAGCATGCACTGAAACCAGGTTCAGAAAACCACCTTGCCCAGTGCTTGACCTCTGCTTTCCTCAGGAACCAGTGGTTAGCGCCTCTGACTCAGCTGAGAAATGGGCTGTAGAATGATTTGGATTAGAATGAAAATTGTCACACATGCTGCCTCTGTGGTTTTCCTTTGCTTGGGAAGGCTTAGACAATGTCTCCTACTTCTCAGTATGTCCAATGGACCATAAAGCAAGCTTCCACATCCCATGGAGATCCCTCACCATGTGTGCTCCTTCCAGTCCCAAGAGCTCCCTTCCCAGCAAGGCTCTCCATCTCCAACGTACGTCCTGCTCTTTTTTACATCCCTTCCCTCCAGGCTTCATGCAGTGCTTTGCAATAGCTGGATCAGGAACAAATTCAGTGTATGTCCAGCAGAGACCTTTTGACCCACTCCTGTCTGATTCAGCACACACCCAATTTCCCAGGAGCTGTAAAACTCAGTAAATCACGTCCCACCTGCAAATCCCAGTCCCTTGAAATTAGGGTGTCTCCCTTCAAAATCACTGGCCAGGTTTTGTTTCTGAAGTTTCTGTTTCTGTGCTTTGGAAAGGAAAGTACTTTGTCAGCAGGTTGGTGTGCTCCTCCCACGGCAAGGCAGTTCAACAGCCCCAAGCTTGAAACTCAGGACACTCCAACCCCAGTCAAGTCCATGACCCATGGACTCAGAAGTGAGAGGAAATTACAAATGCTACCTTTTGCAGTGATGACTCATGATGGGTAATTTTTTTTTCTCCTTCTTTCTGTCCTTTGTGCAAAGAATTTTTTTTTTCTTCAAGGATTCAATTGAAATGTTGCCTGTCTCTTCCAGAAGGGAAGCTGCTGAAAAAGAGATCATCTTTGTGTTATGCCACATGCAGTACAGGAGGTACACTAGGCTGTCTTGTCCTTTCTGTGATAAGCACTACCCTGAAGTCTACTGTCATTTGTGTCTGCGTGTGAATATCTTTCTGTAATGGAATAAGAGCATTTGCAAAAATGGCTACTGAAGTGCCCAGCCAGTAACACTTACTCCAGGAGAGTGACAGGATAAGAGAAGTGGCAGAAACAGAGATAGGAAAAGAGGTTTTTGCACTAACAAGTGTGAACTGATAAGTTTGACCTGTATGGGAAATGTAGAGAATCCTTAGAGTACTTGTAAGGCCAAAATTAGCTGTGCCAATTTGTTTTCAGCAATGCTGTGCTATGAGAACCCCTTATTTATTTTCTCATTTGTGGAAGAAAAAGAAAACTGCTGGCTCATTGCACTCCACTTATTCTTAGCAAGCTAATTCGTTTTGGCATAAATAACTTTCCTGGGTGTTGAAGGCCAGGATACAAATGAAGAGGATCCGCAGAGAAGGACAGGGAGGTGTTGTTTGGAGGTTTTATTGGCCACACGGATAAGTTATGTGTGTCATCCAAGCTGAGTGCCTAATCACCTCAGACATGTCATCACAACTGCAACATGCTCAGTGAGGCAGAGGGGAGGGAAGAAAATTCATATTTCTTTCCCAAGTATGCACAGCTAGGAAGCAGCCATCTCATTTTTCATCTTCCTCCAGGGTAGGTGCTAGGGCCCACATATCTGTTGGGGAGTGGTGGCGGTATGGTTCATACAGGAGCAAAGTGTACGTGTTTTAAAGTAGAAAATTTGAAGCACTATTTAGTGAGTCAGCATAGCCCTTTGATTAGAGTATGGGAATACAGCAGAGAGGCAGTTTGTGCCTGATTCATTTTGGACAGTTTGGAGAAACTGGAAGCTACGGAGACAAAGTCTGTGGTAAACAAGAGACTGCTGAGGCTCCAATTCCATTTATTTATTTACCTAATTCTTCCTTGTGGGGAAAGAGAAGAAAAGATGATTTATGCAGTAATGGCTGACATAGGATGACAGTCTGGGTATATATGGAAAGAAAGAAAAATGCGAGAATTTAGGTGAGAATTAGAGGCTTTGGATTCAGAAGGGACAGGGGTAGTGTCACTGGGATCTCTGTCAGAGGAAGTTGCTTAGGAGTAAATGAATGGCAAGTCATGAAATGCAAATGAAACTGGTCTTTGAGTTGATAAAAGCAAGGGGGCTCAGAAATGTTACCCCAGTATGGAATGGCACGTAACAGAGATGAAGGATTAGAGATGGTGACTGCAAGGGTGCCACAGGAAGCAAGCCTTTTGTATGCTGAGAATCTAGCAAAAAGGACAACAGCAAGAGATGAGCTAATCACACACCCTGCTTTGAGTGAGCCCAGGAGGGAGCAGAGGGAAGCAACTAGTCACGGGTGAAGATGAGACTCAGCAGACAGAGCAGTGATTGCATTAGGCATATGCAAAAGAGCAAAGAGAAGAGGGAGTTCATATTAGGTTATCAGAATTATATTCCACCAGGGGTAAGCAAACGTGATTCAAGGGATTGGCTGTTAAATTAGAATTTCCTCACATAATTTTATCAGATCTCACTACATCAAGTCAAATCTGGTTCCATTTAAATGGATCTTAGCAAACTGTCAAAACAGACATTGTATCTAACATGGCAATAGGATCCAACAGTGTGCAGAAGGGAACTTTTCTAGGCCAACCTATGACTTTTCTTGTTTTTCAAATGCATCCCAGAAAAAGCTTTTGGCCTCAGAGCAATTTTCCCAACCAAGATGTTTGCCCCCTTTTTGGCTAGTTACATTTGTATTCCTGGCATATTCCTTGTATCCCTTCTGCCTTGCATTTGAACCCCTTGCTCTTGTTTTTCCCGGTATGAAGTGGGATGTACTGTGCGGGGATATCTGTACCTGCAGCAGGAGGAGGTGTGTCACAGCGGCCCCCGAGGGAAGCTGCCATGTGGGAGATCTCTTGCACGTCACCATTTTCCTCCATCTGTGGAACTAGCAGGGTACGACTACAGGGCTTTACTGAATAGGGTCTTGGAAAAATCTGGCTGTAAATGCACAAAGCCTGGCTTTGTGTCCAGAAACGGTGTTTCCACACAGTATATCTGATTTCCATAACTGTATGCTCTTCTAAATACCAGCCAAGGCAAGCCCATGTAACCATGTTAAATTCCTTTCTTTTCTCTTTCTTAAATCAGTCAGTTTGTGTAAACCTCTAAAGAAATCGATGACAAACTGACACCACTTTGACCAGAGTCAATGTTGATTATTATTAATTACTTAAAACTCAAAAAAAAAAAAAAAAAAAAAAAGACACTAAGGCCAGGTCTGTGCTGCAGATTTCTATCAGCACAGCTGTTCTGGTCAGACTGACACCTCTCAGTGAGCAAACACTACACATGTAGATGCAATTATACCTCAAAATGGTGCTTGTTTTGCTTGCGGGGATGATTTTACTATACCACTACAAAGAACAGATTTGCCAGTGTAAGTTTACACCGCCCCAGGAATGCTTTGTCTGTTTACTGTGCTGGTATTCCTTTATCAGTAAGGCATTTGCAGTGTAGACATGGTCTTATTTGGAGGGCTGGTTTTAATCCTGACACATGCTAAAGTGATTACACTGCTGATTGAGAACTCAATAGAAGGACTCCAACTGATTTGCTCTGGATCAGGGCCTGAAAGCAGAGGAATTATCTTGTGGTTTGAACACAGGGGTAGGAACTCCTCCTGCACGTCCTGGGTTTGATATTGACTTCATTTATTTCTGCCTCTAAAATTGGGGTTGTTAAGGAATTTGTCCTGCAGAAGTTTTGAGAGTCTTGATTGTTTCATGTTCGTCTTCCAGGACACAAGTAAAACATCCATCCACAAATGGATATTCACAATGGATATTTAAAAAAAAGAAAAAAGAAAAAAAGAAAAAAGAAAAAAAGAAAAAAGAAAAAAGTCTGGCTACTTAGCCACTTCTGCAGCTGTTGTAATGGCACAAGTTGCTGTTGCAGTGGAGGCCCTAGTTCTGGGCCAACCTGTGTGACTGCTCTGAGGAGGCTCACCTGCCTCCTCCTTTAATGAGACTTGTATCGCAGTTTGGGATGTGTTGCGCCACCACATTTTCCATGGGTGTAGTCCCAGTACTCTTTCCTGTCTGTATTTACAGTATCCACAGGCTCTGTTTTAAGGGCCTTACAGCTCTTGGATGTGAAAGCTGAACAGGCAAGAGCTGCAACATGGAGACCTGTGTGCAGGGTGTTGGTCTTGGAGGTCCTGAAAGAGACTTTTTGTGAGGCAGTGTCAACGAGTCAAAGCTGGGGGGCATTTTCCATTCTCTTTGTCTCATCATGCACTTGGCTATAAATTAAGCAGGTTCCAGCTGTACATAGGACCCCCACCTGGCCTCAAACATGTGAGATCACACCAAGGAGCAAATCCCTACAGGAAACAGAGTGAATGGGAAATAGCTATTAGTCATCATATTCCTTTTTACAAGGAGAGCATCCTTTAGAAAAACACATTTGGGAAATGGAAAACTAGAATATAGAACAGAAATTGCTATCTCTAAGAGAAGCCAAGTTTCATTTTTTTATAAGGTTTAATATAGAATTTTTTGGACTGCTCTTCACTCTGTAATCTGCTATCTGTAGCTTGCTCAGTCCGTGGCTCTTCTTACATATATTTTCTAGGCTGTCATCTATTGGCACAGGAGACAATATCAAGAGAAATGATTCCTGTGACAAATTAGTTCATGCAAGAAAAAGTGTTGTGTTTTGTTTTGTTGGGGGGAGGGAGTGTGTGTGAATCTGTTTGTGTGATGTTCCAGGATGATTGATTCCAGATAGACCCCTCAAAACTCCAAGGAGTGTTTCAGAAAACAGAGCATCTTGATACTGACCAGCTTGATTTAAGGCTGTTGGACTTATTCCATTATGTTTTTACCTGATCTGAGGTACTACTTTGTACTATTGCAGACTGCAGGAGGGAAACAAGCCAGGCAAAAATTTCTTTTTTGTATGCACTGCTAGAAGAAAAAAGATGCCGTGTTTGGTGTAACCTTGTCAGGGACTGGTAAAATTGATCATAATTAAGTAAAAATGAGTGTGTGGTGTGTGCAGCAAGAAAGATAGGTCTCCCTGACTGTAACCCACAGACCAAGGAATGCAAATCAAGAGCACAGTAGAACTTTTTTGTTGTTTTTAAACCAAGTCTTTGTCAATATTAACAGCAGTAACCCTGTTACCCTAATGGGTTTTCATTTCAAGAACTTCTGTGCTTTGATCAGGTGTGTGAACAACACTTTGGTTTGGTTGATAACAGATGGCAAAACTGAGGCACGGGGTAAATAAGGGTCAAGGAGTAAGTCAGAATCACGATTAAAAAACAATGTCTGGGCTCCAGAGGAAGCTTCTGAGCCTAACCCTGCAATTTGTTGGAGATTGCCTTGCACACACCCCTATTTCACTGGCGAATTGTTGTTGTTGTTGTTGTTGTTGTTGTAAGGACTTACCAGAAGCCCTGGTTTTCCAATGACATTAGCTTGTGAAGAAATGCGAGGGGAAAAAAAAAAAAAAAAAAAAGTGAAAAGGCTCGTTACAGAGCTGGCAACTCACTTTTTAATACACTGTTATTTGGGAAACTCATTTGTCAGTTTCACAAGCACAGCTTTCACTGGCAGTAGCGCTGTAAGGAAGTGTTGGCCACAGGTTTCTACCTCTGGCCAGTTCAACTGGTTGTGGGGTTATGCTGTCAAGGAATCAGACTTAAAATAAGTCAGTGGTTATTTTAACTTGGATTAATTTGCAAAATCTGCCATACACTACAACTGTAGAAACTCTTGACGCCATCACAGCTCATAGAGGAATGTTAAGACGGAACAGTTACATAAGAAACTACTTTTTGTGTAACTTTGCTTCTAATTGGTGATGTCCAGCTTTGAGAGGCAGCCTGGAAGGTTGTTATTAGAACTGGAAAGGAGGAAGAAACATATGGATCCTTGTGTCCTTTATGTTTTCAGAGAGGAACTGCCTGGGTGGGTTTAAGATCAACTGTTTTTGTAAATATGTTCTACAGCTTGAGTTTTCTCATACACTGTTTGCAAAACATTGTGAGCAAGGAAGGTGCACAAGTATCTTGCTGGAGTTTTATGTTCTATTTTATTTTACTTTACACAGTTCTGAATTAGAACTTTTGGGTTCTGAGAGCCCCCAAAATAAATATATATAGTTAAATACAGGGAGAAATATGGGGTGAGGGTTGGAGGAAGAAGGGATGTGAGAAGGAGAGGATCTCCAGGGAATGTTAAGTACACATGTAGGAGTAGAACATAGGATCCTGCTCTATTATTGTCCATTTAAAACTACAATGTGTTCCACTTAAACTAGACATGCTAATAAAAGAAGAAGAGTCATCTATAGTGGACAAATTCCAAAGACCAAAGTTGCCTCCTCATTTAAATTCTGCTCTTTTGTTAGGGCACCCTACTGACATAATTCTCTATTGTTTCTGCCATTATCGCTTGCTTAATGCAGGACATAGTGTCGGGAAATTCCTGTCTGGCACTTACAAGGTGTTTCTAAAAAGGGGAACAAAAGAGTCAAGAGCACATAGGGAGCAGGAGGAAGCTGTGAGAGGAAGTGGCAGCGGAGGGAGGAATTTGAGATAGTAGCAGGGGCTGGGGGAGACAGGCAGAGGAGGACAGCCAGCAGGAGGGAAGGGGAGAAAGAACTGAGAGCAGGCAGAAGCTCTCAGCTTTCCATCTATGGTCCCAGCTAGTATAGCCATATCTTAAGGGATTCAGGAAACAGCTCAAGAATGGGGGAAATGAGAGGTTTCCGAGTGCAAAGTGTAGCAGAGTCAGGCTACTGGAACCCCTCAGGTGGGAGAGCCCGGGATCACCCCAGAGGATCT
Organism: Aythya fuligula; assembly: GCF_009819795.1. NCBI lineage: Eukaryota > Metazoa > Chordata > Aves > Anseriformes > Anatidae > Aythya > Aythya fuligula. The sequence goes on from NC_045565.1 coordinate 28,341,686, forward strand.
TCTGGGGCCAAGAGGCTGGGTTGGGCATGGGGAACCAGGCCATGTAAGGTGGCTCCAGAAGGGTCCCAGCTGGCACAATGCTGAGGATCTGTGGTGGCAGGTCAATGGGGAGGGAGGGGGTGTCAAAGCCATCCACTGCTCCCAGTGTGCTGGATATGATGGGCAAGACTTCCTAGCTTGCGCTAGCCTTAGCATAAGGAGATTACTCTGTACTGTCATTTGTTAATAACAATGTCGTTTTCTGTCATATAATTAGAAAATACATCTTGCTTTGCCTCCAAGCACTGTAGCCTTATTGCATTTGCACATTTTTCATAATATTTCAAGCAAACTGACCAGATAACATTAATGAATATATTAGATAGGCAGGCACTTTTAAGGAAAAATAATAAACATACTTGTATATTAAAAAGTTAATTCAGTCTGGAGCCAAACAGGTAATTTTCCCTTCAGCATTTTTTCACTCAACTAAGACAGGTTGGACTAGGAGTGCAGTCACCCTGTCTACAGCACTTGGCTTGGCTTGCATACCAGGGGCGAATTTTCTTCAGAGACAGACAGCAAGATGATCTGATTGGCCTCGTTCCAGAGCATGCTCACAAAGGCCTCTTTGATGGAGGGTTTCTTGGTAAGCCCTGTACCAAAAGCTGCCTGCCACCCTGCTTTCAAAGATACCCATTTACAGTAATTTGGGGGGGGAGGGGGGGAGGGTGAAAAAAATAAAGAAAAGTGGAATAGGGGGGTTGCCACGAGAGTAATTGCGTTACTGGGCTTGGAGGGAGTAAGGATGAGGAGGGGGGAGTTATTAAGTAAACTGCTGGATGTTGAAGTAGCTGTTTGGCAACAATGCAAGAACATAAGGCATTTGCAATTAAGCTCATTAAAGCTTCATCATTTTGCTTATCAATCTTTTCTAAAAAGGGTGGGGTGAAGCACCATATATTAAAACATGGCTGCTTCTGCAGATAAGGAGTGATCACTACCTGCTTGACTTTCTGAGCTACGCTATAGTACCTAGCCTGTGATGGCATACAAGATTAACTGATTTAACTCCCTCTTGTACACGGGCAAGTGATTAATAGGAGTTTATTGTTGTTACCCTGCACTCCGCTGCTAAAACTTATGGTCCAGGCAGCTGCTGCCTTCTTGCATTTATCTCAGTTGGAATGCAAATGTGGTATCCTACTTAGCCATCATTTTTGTTCCCATTTGTTCTTGTAACCGTTGCTTTTGGTAACAGTATTTATTGAAGCACCCACACCTTGGGATGGTGAACTAGATTAGGGGGAAGGTGAAATAGATTATCAGAGCCATCGCTTCCTTGGTTGATGAAGGGGATGCCTTTAGCCTGGAGCACGTACTGTCCCATGCTAATCAGGAGCTTTGGGTTTCCACAGAAATAGTAGCAACCTGAAGGTATATTAGTGAATACAAATGATCTGAGCTGCCTGCAGCTCCTGATCTGTTAGCAACATCAGCCTGCATGGCCTGACAGTTAACAGGGCTGCTCTGGCTGAGGGACTAAATGTCCAAGTCAGCCAGAGAGTCATCCATGGTGTGAAAACCTTGCAGTAGGAACAGCAGCAACATTCTCTTCCACTTCTCAGCTGCTTCCCCAGGTACCGACAGTGAGATCTGGGAAGAAATCAGATCTGCCTTCTTCTAGTAAAGTACAAGTCAGTATGTGTCACTACAGTTTATTGTAGATATTGCTAGTACCTGTGTAAGAACAGTATTACAGATGTAGAAACCACTTTTCATCCCAGAGCTCCAGAGCACTGTAGGTATGAACCAAGCCATGCAGCATCCCTTTGTGGGAGGTGAGCCTTGTCTTCATTTTACAGATAGCAAAGTTCTGCAACAGAGGTACAGAGGGAACCTCAGGAGGCACACTGGGTATCTCAGACACAGACAGGACTGAACCCAGAAGTACTGATTCTCACAAGTACAGTTTGTTTCATACAGCCTTAACCATGTAGCTTCTGTGTTTTTCTCAGTTGTTTAGGTTGACAACAACTATATAAAACTTTGGTATTTTCTTGAAAAAAAAAAAAAATCTTTTCTTGGTTCATTTGTACCCAGTAGCAACTCTTTTCCATATGTAGTACTTAGTGGCAGAGAGGTGGGACCTCATTTAAAGATGATTCTTCCTGTAGTAACTTTTTGAAAGACTTTTTCCGTAGTGTTTACAATATATTGACTATATAGTGTTAAAAGTCATTTCAAATTTGAAAGAAAGGAAAGGAAGCAACAAAAGAAGCTGGGGGAGATGCTGATATGAAGAGAGGTGTGGAAGGAGTAGCACCACTAATACAAACATGTAGGTCATATTGCCATATGGGAATGGAAGCCAGCTTGAACTTTAATTCTTGGTTTGATCAAGGTAGTGTAAAACCAGACCCCAAAGGATTTCCAATGGAGAAACTGGATTTATATTTTACATATGAGCTGTAGTTGAAGCCAAATGTTCATTCCACTCAAATTGTGTAGGTGGATTACTTTACTTCCAGCATTGAAGTATCATGTTTTTAGCTGCTAATAAACTTAATAAAATCCATTTCTTATTTCCCCTGGTGTATGTGTTCATGAGCCTTGATGTGCCAACAGAGCAAAGCTGTCCTGAAAATTAATCTGTCAAGAAAGAGGCAAATGATGTGTATGAATAAGTCGAGAAATATATATATATATATATATATATATATATATATATATATATATATTGTTTTTTTTAATGACATTGCTCATGCCAGAATTGCTGTCCTTCCCTTTTCTCTCTACATAGGACTGGACCAAGGCACTGAGAAAACTTAAGAAATTGTCATATCATCAGCCTCGCAAGAACTCAGATACATACAGGTTTCTTGCTGTTTAAAAAATAATAATAATAAATAAAAATAAAAATCCCCAATTAAAAATAACTTCCATACCAACTAGCTCCCTGCTTTGGCTTAGCTCCCAGAATCAGACCTGCCTTTTTGCGCAGTGTGTGATCAGTCTGAGGGATTCATTGCCACTGGAATTCACTGAAGCCAAGAATTTACAAAACTGAATGAGGGATTAGACATTCATGTAGATAATAAAAATATCCTGCATTATTGTAGTTAATAAAAACAAACAGAGCACTGGGAATGAGATAAAACCTCATTCTTTAAAGGTTTAAGATAGTGTCTGATATGTAGAATTGGGGTGAGACTTCCCGAGGGTAGGAGGAGGTAGGTTGTCACATGGTCCCCTTGAACTTTACTTTGAGAAGTTCGGTCTTGGTACTGAACTAGAAGAGTCATAACTCTGATTATATGTGGCAATAACTGTATTTCTAATCAGTGCACATTTCTGATGTCCCATGCTTAGTCAGAGGAGATAATTCAACGAGAGCACTTTAGCCCACAGTGACAGTTTTAAATTCAATTGCTAGCCAGCAAGAGGTGCCAAGTGAACTAAGACATCAGGGAGCACAACCGATGCGGTGAGTTAAACATTTTTCAGACTTGGAGATACAGAGCTGGATTCAAGATATGCTACAGCCTTCCTCTTCAACAAAGACAAATTCATTTATTTCAGCCCCTTCATATCCCCTCCATGCAATGGCATGTTACCCCTTCGAAATGTGGCTGTGGCACATTGCTGGGGCACAACGAATTAATCACTTCACCTAATGGATTTGGTGGGGGGAGTGGAAGGGGGAAAATAATCTTTAGAAAGATTTAGGGTAAACAAAGAGTGAAAAACAAACTGCTTTATGGGAACAGGGAGTGGGAACCAGACAAGGAAGGAAAGCAGAGAGGGATAAGAATCCTCAGGTATGGAGGAAGAAGTAAGATCTTAGGTAGGAACCAGAGGGGAGAGACAGGGTTGTGCATATAAACAAAGGGTTTAAGAGAAAAAGCAATATGACTTTTGAAGCTTTTAGTGCACATCTGACCCCAATCATCTGTCCTTTCAGAGTCAGCCCATCACCTCCCTTGTTTAGATTTTATTTTTCCTCAGAGATCTGTAATCCTTATTGTAAAGAACTCCCGACTCGGTGGACATTTGTTGTGTTAGTAAATGCTCCTATTGAAGCCAGACGACTTGTTAAAACTTGTGCTCTAGCTGCCTCGGTGAGTGGGGTTTGCAGTGAATGGGGAGTGCACGCCCAGTCATTCCTCCTGGTGTGTGTGCAGCACGGAAGGCATCGAGTGAGAGGGGGAAGGGTTGTGCAGCTTGACAGTGGTTTTCCCACCTCTCCGTGGGCCCCACCACAGGGTTTATCTGTAGGGAGAGTAGGAGTTACCAAGAGGATGGAGTTTTGCTTTCCAGAAACCCAAAAACTGTCATTGAAAAATTCCCTTCTGAAGTTAATGCAACCCCTGGCAGTACATCCTCTGCACAGATCACAAGCAAATCCATGACATGCATTTAAGAAAGGACATCAGACTCATCTGAGGGGGTGAAAGGGAGCTGTAGGATCACAGGGAGTGCTTAAGCCACTGTCAAAGGCAGTGGGCTCTCTTGTTTCTGTCAGTCAACATTATCTGCAGCCCAGACATTTAGCTATTTTGGTGGGCACAGTCTCTATCCACTTTGGTAGAAAATTTAGAGGAAGAGGGAACGCTGAAGTTGACCACATTCCATTTAGAGTTTATCAGCTCTCTTCTGCAAGTGTTTTCATAGGGAAAATGAAGAAGTGCCTTCTAAAGATTACATCTGCATGCAAGTAACTGGTGGACATAAACCGATTGACCCTATCAATGCAGTTGCAGAAGATAAGCACTTACCAACTTTTTGCTGGTGTAGGGTTTTTGTTTCCCACTCAAGAAAAGTCTGTTGGCTTTCAAGAGATATTTCTCTTTTCAGGCTTCCTCTTTTCCCTCTCTGCACTATCTTCCTGATAGATTTTGTTTATTCTTCAGAATAATATTTCATTTGAGAAGAGTACAGCCATGGTCAGGTTCTTGCACATCATTTTCAGTAGTTTCGTGTAGATGTATTTGGAGCAGAAAAAGGGAAGCTGTTGTCATTCTGTGCTCTGATTAGTATGTGCACAAAGGAGATGAAGAGAAAATGGAACCTGCTCTTCACCATGCAGAAGCAGTAAAATCCAGCGTCATTTAACAACCTAATACAGAGCTTTTAAATAGAGCTTTTGCGTCTATTTCTTTCTCCCTGAAGAGTCTGTTGGCCTGAAGTTATGTAACTCTCTAATGAAGTAGTTGTGGGGGTCTTTGCTATCCTGGAAAATGAAAGACTAGAAAATTGCAGTGCAAAGCTCGTGTTTGCTGAAGTGATCAACCTTAAATGGTGTGCCGGGTTATCTCAGAGTATAATCAGCACAGACGATTTGAATAGAGCTGTCTTCAAAATAGAGATCTGCTGGTAAGATTTGTTTTCATTTAGGTCTTACTTTCAGCAATAGGATTACCCTGAGGTCTATATATCTACAGGCTTTTGTACAAACAAGCAGCTTAAACAAAACTACCATTATTACACTGATTTAGGGAGAGAGAAAAGCGTTGTTTGGTTTATTGAGTTAAGATCATATGTGTGGCAAATAAAGCCTTCCTTTAAATGTAAGTTTTTTTCTGTTCAATAAAATAACAGTTTCTCTAGAAAAAAAAAAAATGTATAAAGGCCAACATAATTCTTAATGCCAATTCAATTTGTCACCTCTAAGTATTAATCTCGCAGGCTAGTAAAATACATGCTATTTCATCCAGTTGAGCAGCAAGACAGTTGATAGTACCATATTTATCACCATTGAGGTGATATAATCAATTTACTTCTTGCTTTAGGAACTAACCTTATACTTCCTTTTTCTACGTTTCTCTCAGTGGCCTTATTAAACTCTTCAGTGCTGATTTATTGCAGCCATGGATAATGTTGTGTTCTGTGCTGCCTCCTACACCAAGGAACTTCAATAGCTGTTGTTATTCTTTCTTTTTACTGAGCACATCAAGTTTTATTTACTATTTTAAAGTGTCGTGTAAATAAAATAGGATGTGAAAGTTCTGAGCTCAGTTAGCAACTTGAATCCTAATGAGGGGTGGCTAATCACTTATGGTATGGATGCCATAGGTCTAACTTCATCCAGTGGCAAGCAGGGCATGCACGTTTTCCTGAGTTCCCATCACAGGAGGTGCTGCAACCAGTTACATGGCATTGAGAGCCCCCCATGCAGCTGTGAGCTTAACCCTCGTTTGCAACCAAAGAACAGCAAGATGGGAAAATGTGGTTGTACAGAACTCATGTGAAAACTCTTTATACCCTTACATATATACATATATCTATATGTATGTATATATGCAGCTCAGATACTGAAGTCAAAATAGGAAAAAGATCGGGGAGCTGTTTCAAATTGGTACAAAACAAGTTAATTTAAGCTGTTTGGGTCTAAATTTAAATTAACACATCTCCTGTTTTAGTCCACTCATGCTGAGTCAGGTCTATGGGCCTACAAAACTGCTGCTTGGAAGAATTGATGCCAATGGGTGCGGTTGGTAGCTGGGGTAACATAGTTTTCCAAGTGCCTAAATTGGTGAACCAGTACAGGAAGACCTTTGACAATGTGTCCCTCCAGATCAAAGCAATCATACCAGCAGTGATCATCTTGCCTTTTAAAACAAGAGCCTTTTAAAATATTTAGAATGTTTATGTATGTTCCCTAAAATATTATGCTAATAAGGTAGCAATGCATTTAAACTGTCAACAGCCAACTTTGGATCATTGCTTAGAAATACTGCATTTGTTCGTTGCGGTCTGTTTGCTGGAGGTGGTTGCAGTTGAAGAGCCACAGTGGACTTACTGGTGTCACCTAGCTGAAAGCAAATTTCACCTTCACCACAGAACTCAATTGCAGGTTGCAAATATTACTTGCATGGAAATGATTTCTTTATAAGAAATCTCACAGAAGCATTTCTTTTTTCAGGCTGACTTTTTAATATTTATTTTGTATTGTTCTCACTTTCATCCTTAATTTGGGGCTAAATTAGATCTGTCAGTGTCCCTTTAAATTTATTCCACACCGACTAATTTATTTTAGCTAACTTGTGTCAGGACAAGCATAGAATACTTACAGCACAAAAGAGAAAACTCAGATCAATCTCAGTCTGCTGAGAAAATTAATCAATTTGCAAGTTACATCTAGCTTAATTCCATCATTTAAAGTAGGCATTGAGTTTCCTTTCCCATATTACATGGAGACTGGAAGGTAAAGCAGTCTCCATTGGTAAAGGACTAACTCACTTACCCCTGTGCTCTGTATAGAGGTCATTAAGACACTGCACTTAGAAAGCAGCTGCTTTTTGTGCATGTGCCAGTATCTCATTTTCCACATATGTAACAGATCAAAACATTTAGATTGGGTTGATCCAGTCTATCATGACGAAAGAATTTTGAAGGAACACAAGTAAATAACAGCCTTACTTGGAGGGAGGATGCCTTTTCCCTGATCCTGAGAAACTATTGGTGGGCGCCACCCCAATTAAAGCAGACCAAGCCATAGCAGCTTTCCACGGATTCTTTTCCAAAGCCAATTAGCTGCAGAACAGTTGATAGAAAGGAACAAATCACTGAAAACTCAGCTACATACAATGTTATCATTTATGTTCAGTGCTAGTCCAGTGCTCCTGAGTGTTTCTTTTTGTTATACCTCCACAGACCTGCTGGAAAGAAAAATGTTTCCTGCTTCTCTTTGGCCTATATATTCTAGAGCCACATTGTTCAGTGTTATCACCTTAAGAAGCAGTTAAGATTAAAGTGAGATAGCACACATTTGGATTTAGAGAAACCAGCCAAAGAAGTTGTACAACTTTTAAGGTCTTCAGCCAAAGTACATTTAAGCGTAGGATTGTTTTTCAGAAAATTGAATTAAAGTGAAATTTTTCAACTGTTCTATATTTCCACTTATATTCTTCATCCTCTAAATTGGCTCCTTCGTTTTAGGGCTGTCTACTACTGGTCAGAGTTCTTGGGCCAGCCTTCAAGAATATGAAAATCGGAGAACTAAAAAGAGGAAGAGGATGCTTTGGCAAGCTTATGTTTATTGGTGTATGGGTAGTTGGCTATCACAATGGTACCTCTTGGGATTATCACCTGCCAAAATCTAAACGGGGATTTCAGAGGGGATTATTTCAAGGAGTAAAAACAATTACAGAGTAGTCTAGCAGGCAGTACTTTGCAGAGTGATGCAATTTATTGGAAGTTCTACCTTGCAGTGGCTGTATGCCTGGGAATTACTGTATTTATTCATATACAAGTTAGGAAACCTAGGTATGTAGAGAAAAATACTGTTATTTGATTGCTAATAAGGACAATTGCTACAGTGCTTGAAAATAAGACAATCAAATTAGTTCATGAAGGAAGAATCCTGAGAGGATAGAGATTTTCATGCAGTGTGATGGATAGGGAAGAAAGAGAGACAAGAGGAAAAAAAAAAAAACCAGGTTTTTAGCCTATAGATGATCATGCCTGCTTAAAGATAATAGTAATAATTTAAAAATCTGGGATTCCTTAAAATTACCAGTCTTATTTAAAAATGTAAATAGTAGTATAACTGCACAGCAGAACAGAACGAGGAAACTATTTCATGCTCTGTGTGTGTCACTGTAGAAAGTTCTCAGTGGAGGAGAGGCAGCCAGGGAGACATTGTTGCTTGAATGCAAGGGGCAAGGAAAGGCACAGCTCAGTTGTGCCAGCTGTGTTCAGAGTTGTCTTGGTTGAGGCTAAGGGGGTCTGAATCAGGATGCTGAGCAATGGAGTAAAGACAAAATAGCTGGACAGTGCTGTGAAGCTGATAGCCAACATTCCTGGAGATGTTACAAAATGGGAGGTAGTGAATCATTTGTATCTCTGCAGTTGTACTCCTCTGTATTGGTCATGCACAGAATATGGGCAAGGACTTCATGAAACTCTGCATTGCTGGGCTTATAAGCAGCTATTTCTCCTTCTACATTTCCTCTTCATATGAGTTTCTTAAGATTGGCTAACGAGATTCACTTTTATCTCAGGATCCTTAATGACTCCCAAAAGACCCGGAGCTTAGTTTTAAATCTCATCAGCAAAGCAGAGCTGTTTCCAGCAGTACAGTGCTTCGTGACAACGTGGTGGAGCATGCTGCAAAAACTGGCTCAGAAGGAAAAAAAAGATGCCTGCACTAGATTCAATACTGTTGCTTTTGGCAGGTCCTAGATGCTTGTTCTCTGTCTTCCACATATTGACTGATGCCAGCATTGCATTGCTTTGTGTGTTGTGCGCTATAACCTGTTCTGAGTCCTACTTCTAGGTCAGGAATTGTAGGGAATGTTAAGGTTTGAACTGTATTCCATGAAGTCATTTTTTGCACATACAAAATGAAAATGCAAGAGTTTAGATAACGTTTTAAATAACATATTGTTGAACTTGCTTGATAGTGTGTTAATGCCTCAGCTCACTGTAAAAACTGCATCAGCATTTCACAGTGACTGACTCACTAATCAGAAAGGTAGTGAATGAAGGAGTCACACAATACAAGATGATCTCAGGGATGATGCAGGGATTTTTACCCAAACACAGAGTAACTCCAGTCTGTTCATATCTTTTCAGATATAAACACAGGTTTTGATAACAATTTAGGGTGCTGAAATTGACCCTATGAAAGAGCGTTCATGTTTTGAAATGACAGACATTAATCTGATTCAGAAAATAAAGCCTTTTTTTACAGGATTGATCCCTCAGAAGCATTGACTCTTCCCCTCACTTACTGTTCTTGTAAATATGGCTATATTCCCATGCAGCTATTCTGTTTGATGCGTATGCACCTTACCAATGATGGTATAGAAAGGGATATTTTAAAACAAAGTCATAAGGTATATCTAAAATGCAAAGAAAGAGAGAAGGAAGAAAGGGAGTACTGTTCAGCATTGATGGAATAACCTCAGAATTCCTTAAATAGTAGAATCACTTTGAGGTCTGGTTGTAAATGCAAAGTGTAGCTTTTTTTTTCCCCCCCAGAAAAATCATGAGTCCGTATGGGGCAGTAAGACTTAAACAGAAATTGAAGACTTAATAGAAATTGCTTCATCAACCATGAGAACCATCAGAAGTTCCTGAAACCCTACTTCTGAATTTAAAAAGATGAAATTACGTGTATTTGCCGATAGAGTGGAGGAACTGAGAGCTGTGAAATTAACTTCATCTCTTCCTCTCTGTTGGTACTGAGCATTCCTGAAATGGCCACGGGAGGTCTGGTTGTCTGAGAAAACTCTACTGATCAGCCTAGCAAGGTTGCGGTGTCTGTCCTCAGGGTGAGATCATGTTCACAAGTGGTGAAAGACAGCTCAGAGCTCGCTCACACCTCGTTCTCCATCTGAAGGTGTCTGTGCCCTGTCTGCTCGCTGCCCCCTCCTCAGGTGGGCTAGTTTGGGTGCTGTCAGGGAGCACTCCCAAACCTGTCAGCAGAAGCAGGGCGGGTTGAACACCTCAACTAGGTGGAGTAGTAAGATGGCAGGGTGCACCCACCCGAGAGCAGGTGATAACCTCAGTCACGGGTTGGTGGAGCATTGGTGAAAAGCTCCGTGTTGCCTTGACTTCCTCACCTTGCCTGTGACACCAGCTCTGCCTAGGCCTGAGGCAGATCACTCTCATGTTTCCAGGCTAACAGCACAGTTCAGCTCTTCCAGATTGCCCAAGCTTTCCCTCCCTTCCCTACAACTGCCACGACTCAGCCTTCAGCATCTGTCCCAGCCCAGAGGTTGCACACAATCACACACCTTCGCTGCGCAGCAAGTGTCAAGTGCCAGGCCAGCTGGCTGCCTGACCCCAGCTTGTTGCTTCCCGTCAGAGCTGTGACCCTCATTAGGAGAGCTGAATGCTCCCAGAAAGTGCCACTGGGGCAACAAATCAGTTGTAAGAGCCTATTGATCTGCTACGTTTGTTTTCAACGTGAAAAAGGAGATTCTTTTGTTCCGGGGCTGGCACCAGGCTCTTGCTACAGTAGGTTTGGCGTGTCTCAGGACACCGAGATGGGGCGCCTTGGAGCTGAGTCTGCAGAATATTTGCTTATTGCAAGAGGAACTGAAAGAACCTGGAATTCACTAGTGGCGACCTCTTACTTCTTGAACAACTGTTTCCGCCCCTTCTTTTTGTTTCTGTTTTAATCACTGCATTACAAACACAATTTAAATCCCCACTGCAGATGCAGGATATGGTAACACAAACACACAACAATCAACATTTACCAAGTTTAAATGCCTGCACCATTTGCACTAAATGTTCAGCATTTGCTGGGCTAGGTTCCTTTTTAAATGAAACTTGGAGTAATTAAATGGCCGCAGCAGTAATGTGAATGAAGATTTTTTGCACATCCAATAATCAAAGGGAGGAAAAAAATAATCTGAAACTGTTTTGGTTTTAATCATATTTGATTTTTATTTAAAATGAAAGCACAAAGGTAATTTTTCTGTTGCTCTACCTGTGACTCCTTAAATCATGGTAAACGGGCATTATGATCTTCTTAAAAGAATAAGAACATTCCTTGTTAATTAATTTATACAGCTGTCAGTACAGCTTTCTGTGTTATTCATACTCTTAAGTGTTTGACTGCCATAGATTTTCTAGCAGTTCCTGGCAAAGCTCCAGTGAAAGCCTGGGATTTATTAGGCTGACTTGGTGCAAAGTCTATTGATTGTGGCCTCGAGGGTAATAACTAAATAGAGCTGGAGCAACAAGTCAATAACACCATTGTTGCTACAGACTCCATTCACTTGAGGAGTTAGATTGTTTTACAGTGGCAAAGAGTAATCATGAGCAGATCAGCATGTTCAACAGGCTCTGTACCATGTTGGTGCTGGGGACTGTTTTAAAGCTTTCAGCGGGATCACGGGAGAATCGAGGTGGGGTGCAGGGATCAAGAACCTTGTAAACTCCTTCAGTACAACTAAAAGGTTTCAGCATTAGCTTTATCATTTTACAACAACAACAACAACAAAAAGGAATCCTGTGCCTGTAATCATTCAAACAAGTATTAAAATCCTCTGCTTGTGAAACCTTAATGGCATGTTAGAAAGTTGTTTTGAATTTTGGAGGGGATATGCATATAGTGTGTCTGTGTGTGCATATATGCAGGAGGACTTAGCATTAATATTATGATAATATTCTAGATAGCACAAACTTCACCTCAGCGCAGTAATATTTCCTGGCAGTGGCTGGAAAGAGGCTTCTCTTTTCTTAAATTCAAAATGAGGAAATGCTTTTGTTTATTGCTTCTCTAATCCTCCCATGTGTTTATTTACTTTTAGAATTCTTCTCTTTTGCGGAAATATATACAAACCTACTAGAGGAGAGATGTTTATTTCCTGAGAGCTTTATCGTTTATTTGACAGCCTTTGACAACTAGCATTGTATTAAGAGCAGATCAGTTTGAGAAGTCAAAATTGTGAAGATGGGAATTTCAAAAGCAGAACTGGTTGATTTTGCACACATTCTTGTATCCATCAACAGGATTTGCCATTACATCTTCTGCAGAAATATAGAGTAATTAGAATGAGTTTCTTCCTAATACCACTTAGTAGCAAGACTACTCCCTTGAAACATGAAAGATGGTAGACAAAGTAATAATAAGAACCACATAATATTTAAAAAGGCACATGCAATTATGCTTTGTAGAACAAACTGAGTGGTCAAGCAGCAGGCTTTTGTGTATTCAGCAGTTCTACAGACTCGTCCTCCCTTTGCTTATTTGTTCTTAGAAGTCAAGTTTTCTTTTTTGCACATAATGTTTCGAACCACAGATTTTCAGATAATAGGGAAGAGCAAAGCTCTCTTCCTGAATCTGCAGTCGTTGTAAAACACCAATACTTTAGACACAAAAATTTCAAGAGAGAGGTTGATTCTTCAGCCTGGTGGTGACCCTGACATCTAATGACAGTCTATTCACAACTTATCTGTCTATTTTTTCACTACTTCTCTTGCTGTGTTATAATTTCTTTATAGTATTTTAAATGTAAAAAGGGGCGGAACTAGAAATAAAATCCTGCAACCAAATATTCAGAGGGAACTAGGCTGCCGTTGGCCATGGCAGTCAATTGAAAGTTGTAGTCAGCATGTGCTGGGACAAATCTTGGAGTAGGAGAGATGCTGAAAACATGTAGTGAGTGTGTCTGTCTTGCTCTTTTCTTTTTTTTTTCTTTTTTTTTTTTTTTTTCCATAAGTAAGCAGAGAGCTTGGGAAGTTTGTAGTACTTGCACAGAAGCTCATTTAAAACTTTGAGAGAAGTGAACTGAATTTAAACAATTCTCAGGAATCTCTTTCCCTCTAGGCCTCAGACATGGTCTCCCATGGAAAAGAAATATATCTGATAATTTATTATCTGTACTCTGTCAAGATATTTTAATGAGAGGTCAGTAAATACCATACATTTGTAAGCAAACAAGCAAAAGCTGGGCTATTTCTTTATGACTTCCGCAGAGTCATCAGAGTAGCTTTCTGTCAGATGCTTTCACTTTGAATGAAGAAATTATATCTAGTCTGCTTAGGTTCAGTTCTGTGAGCCGAGCAATTTTTGACATATCAAGCCAGCCTAAAACTTAATTAGCTGAGGAATAGGAAGTAAATATGTAAAAGAGGCTTTGCAGAAATCTTAACACTTTTTTCATTAAAAAGAATAACACTGATTTTCCTGGCTGATTGCAGTGTGATATGCACCATCTGTGGTGATCAGATATGTATCGGAAGCACTGCTTGTGCTCCACTTCCCATATTTCAGTCAGAAAGGCAAAAGGAAAAATGTGCAAGTTGACATTTCTTTAGAGGAACACTCTTCCAGTATGAACTATAGATTCACAGGAATTAGAGACCAAACAGTTGAAGTATTCCTCTACCCCTCCACCCCCACCCCCCTTTTTAAAGTGTCTTCATCAATCAAAATCAACATAAATGAATAATGGAGGTTGATAAAATGTGAAGAGACAATAGCAGCCTTGTTTAGAATTGGCGGCCATAAATCCATTGTATCCAAAGGGACAGCATGAAGCAAATACCTGCTCTCACTGGCCGCCACTGCCATTTAGCCTGTGATTTGGGATATCATATAAGCAAGTGCTGATGTCTCATTGAAGCTTCAGCCCTTTAATGCTTGCTTTATTTTGGAGCACTAGGGCTACGATGAGTCAGGGGAACTCAGAGGGCGAAGGTTTGGAGTGACAGGGGAGTTTCCTTTCTCCTCATTTGTTAATTTGGGATGACAGAAATAGAAATGGCATTCTCATGAGTAGGTCAAAGGTTTTTTTAGAACCAGCAAGAAAACAAGGAAGCTGGTGGAAAAGGAATGACAGAGCGCATTATTTAAAATCTTTAAAACTGGGGGCTAATAGAGGTTTTCTCTGAAAGAAAAAAGGGAAGGCATGCCTCCATTGGCCATACAGAGGCATGCACAGGATTGGAGAAGCCCGATGGAAAGCAAAACCAAGAGGATTATGTACCTGGATTTCAGAAGGCACAATTTATGGTGTGGCTTTTGAGTCCTGACATTTTGATTTAGCTGTGATAGACCTGAAGTCCAGTGAGCTGCTCTTGTAGGAATCTGACAGAGGGGCAAGACCCTCCAGGGTTCAGTTGCTCTTTCTGCCATTTTGAAATGCCAGATCTTAAATGGAAACTTGTCTTCCTTCCTTCCTTTCTTCCCATTATAAAGGTCCTTACATTTTTGTGTGTCTTTTGGAAGCAAGACTTTGTGAGCAAGATCAAATGTGATTCTTAGGCCCAGACCCACAAATTCAAGAGGTTTAAAGTTGCCTTTTTTTAATTTTTGTGTCTTCTGTAAGTGTACTTTGTTTGGTAGAGCGTATCAGACAAGGATCACTTGCTAAGGGCTCATTAGCACCAACAGCATCCTAGCTATATTAGAATCTGTGAATATATCTACCTCAACTTTATTTCATGCCTTTTATGATTTTCATTCTCGCTACATTAAAAAAATAAAACAAATACAACCAACTACCTCGCAGGAAAGATTGATGACCTTTCTGATAGTACAGAGGAATGTTCTTTAAAATCGGAATCTGAATGAGATCTGCAGTGGCATGGCACCTCACTGTAGAGTGGCTTGAAGATGCCACTTCTGTTGTGAAAACAGTTTATTTAGTAGTTAGTGCCTTGACTTTTCTGTCTTTGTACTTCTGAAAGATGATCTCTTGCAAACGATGAACCCTTAGCCTTAACGAAATACTGATCCCTCTTTAACATTTACTTAATTGAAGCTTAGAAGTAAAAAAATATAGTGTAGTATTTTCAGACTGCCTGTGTAGCACCTTTCCAAGTTTGCATGCCTGTCAACGGGATGTCATCCTGTAAGTGTTAATGAATGACTCTATTTCCAGTTCGAGTTTCCATTCCTAGGCAAAAATAGCACCAAATACACTATACCACCAGAATAGATACCACTTTTTTTTTAACTTTATAAATCACACAGCAATAAAAAGTAAACAAAGGTTATTTCTTCATTAAAAATGTTCCATAGGTCCAGTACCAAGTAAAAACTATTAAAAAAAAAAAAAAAAAAAAAAAAAACACTGGTTAAAATGACTGAGTAAAATCACAAGAAATAACTTATCATTATTTTCTAACTAAGCAGACTGTATTTTGTAAGTATACCAATTATATTTAGCATTCCTCAAGGCTTCTATTGTTGGGCTTTTTTTCCACTACCAGCATGAAGTGATGAAGCTTTAAGCATCCTGTCATGATGCTGATGTTTTGTCTAAGGAAAGATGTGTTCCTCAGCTGTTGTAATTACTTCAGCATTTGTGCCTTTTCGGATGACACTTGGCCAACTTTTTTAAATTGCGTAAGTCCCATGTACAGAGTGATGAGGGCTGAGATTTTTAAGGGCCTTGAAGTATCTAATTCATGGCACAGACTGGCTAACTACCTCCAAAGATCTGATTTTTGGATCTGATTCATTTAGTCTAGGAGTCTCAAAGTCCTAATTATCTAACCCATTGCTTAAGGTAGGATTTGGGCTTTTTTTTTTTTTTTTTTTTTTTTTTGATAACACAAATCATTTATAAAGAGTTAGACGAATGTTATAATGGTGTGCATTAGGGTTGGATATAAGGTAGAAAGCAATAACCAGGATTATATGTGTTTGATCTGTAGAATTCTAAAATAGGCTTTTAAATTTGATTAACTGTCTCAGTGTATGGCTAATCACCTAAATCCTTTGTAAACTATTTGTAAATGCACCCTTGACATACAGCATGACTAGTTTGTCTGTATTTTACGAAACACAACAACTCCACTGAGAAAATGGAGCAGTATTTCTGCAATATAGTCAATGTAATTGTGAATTTGTTGTTCCAGATTTTAATTGAGGAAAGTGAAATACTTAGATTTTCTGAATTGTCTTCTGCAAATTTCTCGAGAAAGCTAATACAGAGCAGCTGCAATCTTACTCAAAACAAAAAATGCAAAGGAAAGTAAAAGGAAGGAGAGATGTAAAAGAGTTAAAATATGAAAATGCAATAATTTCAGGACAATTTGGATGTCAGTTCTTTGATTTGAAACCATCATTATCAATAGTGGGATCTCTTGCCCCCAGAACTACTCAATTCTATCCCTGTGCTACATCCAGCTGCCCTCTCGTTTTCATGGACACTTCTGTTCTAGAGTCAATGTCTTGAAATGAAATTGATCCCATGTAAAACAGCCCTCCTCTCCTCCTTTTTTTTTTTTTTTTTTTCCTTTTCTTTTTTTATCCTGGATCAGTTCCTTGATCTGATTCATCGCATAGACCCACGAGCTGTTGAATCAGCACAACTGAGGTTGGCATGTTGTAACGTGATGGCAGAAATGAACACCAAGAGGAGATGGGAGCAGGGGGAGGAAGGGACAGACCTGATCATGGCTCCTAAAATTAGTATTGCTGCTGGATGCTTTGCATCTTGGAAACACGGTCTTGGCTTGAGTACAGGGCATGGAGTCAGAACATTTAAACAATAAACTCCCCTCTAGCCTTTGACACCCTTAAACTTTAGTTTTGCCATCTGCTGAGTGGGAATAATGCTAGTTACCTCAGTGATGTGAAGATTCACTAATAATTGTTCATCCAAATAATGCATGAAAAATAGGAGACACTGTTTTTTGCACTCCTGTATTTTGCTGAAATCACTCTCTCATGGTTGTAAACTACATTTCACTTGTAGTAAAATATTTGTTTTCAACTGTGTTCCTCCTATTGGAAATATGTTGCTAGAGCAAAGACAGGTCCCTGTTTTTGTAACCCAAGTATCTCTATTTTTAGTTTTAAGATGTTGGCTGCATCCCTCTCTCTCTCTCTCAAATATGAGTATATATTTATAGCTCTTGCTATTGGAAGAGAATTTCCTGCAAACAGATCCATTTCTGCGGAGCTCTGCTCCAGCACAGAGTCCCATGTGTTCCACTGAGAGATTGCTCCAGAACAAATGTCTGTTCTGGTTGTAGGATCAGCCTTGTGAACTGTAAACTTTATATTGCCTTCAGCACATAATAAATTTGCATGTGCAGTAGGTATTAGCAACTGGGCATCCGATACTTGGCAGAGTTGCATCTGAAGACTTGAGTGACACAAGGGATGCAGCCCCAGCATCCTACTGAGCTGTTTCCACTTTGGATAATTACATCCTCAGTTTTCTCTGCAGTTTTAACTGGGAGGGGAGGAATATCTGTCTTCACGTTTAAAGACATGCATCTTGTAACCATGCTCCATTAAACAGCTGCTACATCTCAGCCAGAGGTAGGTGAGGGGACTTTTGACACAATGGTCGTACCTGCTTTGCGTTCTGAGCCGCACAAACCAAGTCGTGTTACGTGGGTACCCAAGAGCAGGACTCGACCTGCAGTTAGGTTTGGTTCACGTGGAGCAAGCACCACTCGTTCAGATCCTTTCAGGGACTTCAGAGCTACTGATGTGCATAAGGATTGCAGAATCAGGCCCCTAAGGATCCTTAGGAATGAAAGGTATCCTGTAACTGCAAGGTATTATTATGATTACCACTCTGGAGAACACAGAGGTATTGAAGTTGGCAAAATAAATTACAGAGTTAAATGTATAAGTAAACCAAGAAGCGACTGATGTTTTTTGCATAGTAATAATCTTCATAATCACTTCATTTGCACAGTCATTTCATTTTAAACTTTAGGCACAGTTTTGAAGCATAACTCAGTGGAGATTTTTGCTGTAAACTATATACTTTAATGAAAGCTAATTGGAGGACAAATTTTAATCTAATTAAAATGTGACTGCATAAAGCGGAAAGGATGAATGAAGTGAAATGCTCTATGGGGCACAGTTTTCAAACAGCGATTGTCCTGAATACTAAGTCAAATGAAGCTTTTGTAAAATGATGATCATGAACATTGCCAGCAACAGAACAACCTTGAGAGCCTGTAAATGAAAGTTTTAATGTGTGCAGTTTAAAAAGTGGACATTGAAATCACAACCGGGTAAGGACTTTTTTAAAAGAAAGTAAAAAGCAACGCACACAGTCTCATCTGAAAACATAACAAGTAAATTAGCCAAAGGTGTACATTCCTTCTAAGTTCTCATGATCAGCAGATGCAAATGTTTGCAGTGTGCCGATGAGTTATGAGCCCTAATGAGATTTCAATGCTGAGCAAACAATAAAAATTTATGCATTGCATAGTTTTAGTGGCCTTTGGCTTCATGGTTAGTGTTACACCCTTTCAACAGCTTTGGTAATATAATATCCAGCTGGCTTTGGAGGTAAGGAAAATTTTAGGGGTGAACTGAAATTGTGAGAAATAATGTGATTGATTGCTTTGTCAGAATAATGCATTTCCACGGTATAATTGTCCACAGTAATCCTAGCCCGGGTACAGATACGTAGGTTCTAGTTATGTTCGGACACAAATTGTGAAGGATTCAGGTGAGGGATGGCTTTTCCAGCATCTGAGCCAGACCATTTCCTGCACTAGGTATGGATCCAGAGGTCTTACAAACAGCCCCTCTAACAAGGACATTCCTGTCATAGTCCGGTGAGGGGGAGAATTGAAAAGCTGCACTTTCACCAACAACTGTCATGTGTCACAGTGAAAGAAGCTGAGCACAAACACAAAAAGAAACACACAATAGATACTGAAATAAATGTATGTAACGGGGTGCAGGGGGGCTGGGGGAGGCTGTGAATCGGGGAATTCAACTGGTGCGGTGTGAGAGTGAGCTCAAATGTATTAAATTTAAAAGACCATTTGTGGGTTAGGCTTTTATGAATCCAGAACCTTCACTATAATGATTGCCTGCATTACCCTACATAATATTAAAATCTTAGCATGTGATTAATAGCAGATTCCCTGCATACGTGTCACAACACACATCTGCAGCAAATCTGCTAGTATATTTCTGCGCTAGTTTTACTTTTGGGCCATAAAGTAATTCCTGTTTTGTGAATGAGAATAAACCTATTATGCACTAGGTTAGCTACACCCAGTTTCTTCTCTTGAGGGAAAAAGAGCTGCTTATTTGATACGGCATCTCAAATTTCAGTGTTCAGAAGTGAGTTTAAGCCTCTGATAGATTTGCTTGAGCAAGCTGTTGGGAGTTGCCTTCCCTGTTACTTAGTTCTACATTTTCCAAAACCTTCTTTGCAAAGAGTATTGAGAAACTTCTAGACAGCAGTAAACTAGTGGACTTAATTATAAAGTGTTTATTGCTAAATTTGTTAATGAGTCAACATGCAAAAAAGATATATTTATCCCCGTTTCCTCTTAAAATTGTAGTAAAAAATAACTTCAAAAAATCTTTTTCTTAAGCTGTTCGGTGATGCAGTTTTGCTGTTCACAAAAGCCCTTTTTCCCATCCGCAAATAGCTACCTTTCACTTTGCCCCAAGGGAACAGTGCATAGCTCAAATGAAGCTTAAAAAAAAAAAAAAAAAAAAAAAAAGATTTTTCCCACTTGTAACTCAAACTCTCTGCATATTCACACACATACACAAAATGAAAGAGAAGATGCAGAAATGTTGCTCCAGTCTGCCCTCTGAAAAGTCCTGCCGACCTGTTTTATTCACCAAAATCAAAACAGAACCCAACAAAAACAACTTAAATGACAACAAGAAAACATTAGGAAAGCAACATCTGTTTTGCATTCTTGGCATCAACTCTGCCCTTGCAACACAGGGTCTGACACAGATGTACAGGGTTATGACACCACCGAGTACCGCTTGATTTAAATTGGTGTAACTGAGAGCAGAATCAGGGCGCTGAATTCTTACAACGTTGTGTAAAACCGTGGCTCTTGATCTCCTTTGCAGATGTGGGACTCAAACCCCACTGAAGTTATGGACATCTTTCCATTGAGGGATGTGGGCTGTAGATCAAATTGTATTCCTCTACCAGCAATTTAGAATTTATTATTGACTGTATATTTTTTGTCGGTGTGTTTTGTTTTCTGTATAATTGTTTTACTCTGTCGCTTTCCAATAGCCTTTCACTGTGTGCATTCAGAGAACCTATCTGTTGAATGACATTACATAACTAAACCCTTCAGTTTCTGAGTAAAACAAAATAATAGCAAGGAGAGAGAAATTTAAAGCTGTTCTGAAGAAAGGCAAAAATAGCTCAGATTGTGAATTAAAATGAACCAGCGATTAGGGAAATTTGGGAAGCCAGAGTTGCCAAGAGAGCAGCTCTCTCACCAGAGGCAGCATGATTACATGAGATGGCACAAAGAGAGCAATTCGCTCTCTGTTTGATTGCCCATCCATAGTTGTAACAGAGACAAAATTAGCTCAACTCATACCTGGCATAACTTCAGTGTCTCCAATAGAGCTGTATCAGATGCAATGACATGCTTGCAGTGTTTTCACCAGCCACTAGATGTCTGTGTGTGCTCTACAAAGTTTTTGAGCAGATGATGCCCCTGGTAAACAAGACAGACAAAACTGGAACACAAGCTGTGGGGAAGCATAATAGGTTGTGTTTATAAGTGTAGCATCGTTACTTTAATTAAGCCTGTGTTTAAAGCAATTTATACTGTCTAAAACTAAATTCCAACTTTTCCAACTTCAGACAAATAAGGAAAACGTGCCTCTCCTGGTCCATGTCTAGTTAAGACAAACTGTTTTCTTTATGTCCATGGGAAGGGCTGAAATGTGTCATGTTGTGAAAGTTTTGCAGGAAGTTGCTGAGATGCAAAAGAGGTTAATCTTATTTCTATTCTGAAACAGTGAAAGACCATAAAATAAAACATCTGCTCTGTAAGTGGATCAGTGAGAGCTCACTATATAATTCCAGCCTGTACAATCCAAGTCGTTGGACTGCTGGAACCATAGTTTCACATATACAACGCATCAGCATATCTGGGTGCACTCAGGAAGGCTCTGCGTCAGATGTTGAGTTTAGTATATCTTAAAAAAAGAATAAAAGAAAAAAAAAAATAGCACTCCTTGAAGAGCAGTTCTGGGTACAGAAATCTATTTCACAGTTCTGTTTATCAGTCAGTCCACCAGCTGACCAGGGTAGCTGCACCTGTGACCAGCTTTTCTGCAGAGATCTCCAAAGCAAAAATGCAAAAGTAATCAGCACATGTTTGCCTTTCATTTATCTCTGTCATCAGGGAATAAGATACAGATAGTATCAGGAGCAATGAAAAGTACATTCTGATATTATTTTCAGTTTTGTGTCTAGACAGAGAGGAGCAACCACTTGTATCTCTGTGGAGCACGCAGCCCCCCTCCATGCTCACATTGGAGGCTGAAGGCCAGAGGGGGGTAGTAGGCTGTCTATATTTAAAAAAAAAAAAAAAAAAAAATTTTAAACCACCACCTACTCATCAGGTGACTGGAGACTGTGGTTGTAAAATGTGCTGCAGGCAGAAGTTCTGAAAAATCCCAGAAAGTGTTGAAAACATCTCTAAACAAGGTATTTTTCTCCTGCACCTTTCTTGCTAAAGGTCCCAATTGCTGCCAAGAAAACTAGTGAGAATGTTAGCTGCCAAATAAAAAATTTATGACAGTGTTTGGCAAAGGATTGTATCACTGCTTGTTTTATACATTTCCACAAGGCTCTTGAAGGGCTGTTGGACACATACAGCTCACTGATCACTGTGCTTTATCTGTTCTTTAATATACGAAAAAAAAAAACAAGCTTCAATAAAATACAATTTAAACAACATATATCTTTTTTCTTTTAATAGCCTCCTGTAAGCATTTGCTATGGTAAGAATATAATTTCTAAACAACATTCCATATATATATATATATATATACATATATATATATATAAATATATATATAAATTTAAGCCCTTTACCTGACAAAGTTTCTTGTAATTTGAGTCACTTTCATAGTAAAAATACATGAATTTTTCAATTAAAAATGTATTGCTCTTGCAATTGTGCTTGTTATATGTTGGAGTCTGGGCCAATAAACTGCCTGTTAAAACATAAAGAGGTCCATTCAGTCAAACGTGTGCCTGCCATTTAAGTTTCAAAAACCAAGAAAATAATATGTTGGAATTGCATTGCTCACCAGTATCAATTAGGTTTTCAGCTGTATCGTTAAATTAACTTTGGGGGAGAAAATTGTTCCAATGGATTTAGTGGAAAAAAAATATATTTTTGAATACAGAGTTTGCACACTGACAATAATAATTAAGTTGACCAATGTTGAAGCAACACCCTTAAATGTATTTTTTCCATCTGAAGAAACGAAATTGTCTGTCTCTCTCTTTTCAAACCAGTTAGCAGATTAGGCTTCCAGCTGATAATTAGTGCTGTTTAACACTGATGTTGTCATTCTGAAATCTCAAAGCCCAAACTGTTTGCTTTTTCTCATTATCATGTGCTCTGGAGGTGGGAAGTATGGAATACAGAATTCCACCTTCCTGCACCATTTTGTAAAGAGGCAAAGAGCATCTCTTCTCTGCAGTGGCCAGGAGTGGTAAGACACAATCCTGGTGTATTGTCCCCTTCAAAGGGGACAGCCAGAGCAACACGACCTGGTGCTTTTCCTGGAGCTGCCCCAAGGCAGCATGGCTCTGCACCATGCTTGTTTCTTCATGGCACAGTTGAGCCCACAGCAAATATTTGAGAGCAGCCAACAGCACTACAAATACCATACGCCTTATATATGCTTGAGTATTTCATGGTATTTGATATAAAGTGCTCAAGACAGACCAGCATTAAGAGGATTATTTCAGACAGCATTAGGAGTCAATTTACAGAAGATTAGCTCTAAATCAGGCAGATATCATAAGCAAATTAACATCAGTTGTAGGAGATTCAGAATCAAAATGTGTGGTGTTTTTAGTTTCTCCCTGAATATACTTAGTAGATGGGTAATATTGTCATTAGTTTCCAAGGCTGAGGTGATACATGATACATCTTGAATAGGGAAGAACAGGTATGCATTTTTTTTTTCTAGATGCACACTATTTATTATGATGCTGTTTACTGGCAGTGAAACTGCTTAACTCCAAGTACCCTTCCTCTGCTAAATATTTTATATTTTATGCCATTTCTTTACTGAATAAGGTTTTGTTTGGCCCTAGAAATGATGTCTCCATGGTGTGTTACAATATTCTTAAATAGGAAATATGCAGCTTTGACTTCAGATTGACATACTTAATCCTTTTTTTTTTTTTTTTTCTGTTAAAATGAGTCACATTCTAATGCCAACTCATAAAAATGAAGGAGTGTATAAAATGCTATGTACTATGGTGAAGATTACAGCTACTTAAAAATAGCTTCCCTAATATTTAAGCTTGTAAATTACAGATTTGTATTATTTCTACAGGAATGATGTTTAATTTGTATTAAAAAGCAGATTCTGTTCTTCAGTCAGTTTTCAGACATGTTTTTCTGACTGCAGGCAGACATAAGGCATAAGAAACTACCCAATCCCTTCCCAGTATCACAGTTTCAAAATCACTTGCCTAATTAATGGAGAGGATTATGAAATGGACTGAACCTCGATATTAAAGTCTATGTCCTGAGTTGTACTTGGGATTCTGAAAGTTTTGAAGTCTAAGGATGGGATTCCAGTCTTTGGAAAATTTTGTATTCTGCTCTCCAAGAGATATTAAACTAATTAGTCTTCAGCGTACTCCTGAGCATCTGTTTTTCTAGCTGGGGAGGGAAGTCTGGGCAGTGTTTTACAATTTTTTCCTTCTTGATGGACCAAATTCCTCTTGACAAGGTTGGCCTGAGGTCATGAACGTCTCCCTGTGTTCACTGAGACAGGAATCTTCGCCCTTTCTACGAGATCATGAAAACTTACACCCACTCTAAGCCAGGTTGGGCTTGCAGGTCCCTCCGGTTGCAAGATCTGCAAGTGCTCCTGCACTTTGACTTTGTGCCCTGTAGTTTTACAGAATGCATGGAGGCTCGGTGTGGTTATTAAACCGAGGTGTCTGAGGTCATAACAAAGTAGAGGCATTTCTGCTCCCCTAATAGAAATACTGTAACATGCTGAAAAGAAAATACTCTAATAGTGGCAAGTATCTCCTGTCAACTAATTTGATAGTTCTCTATCAGGTAAACCATTTGTGAATACATCGATTCTTTTTATTTTTCACTGTTCTGTCTTCACTATTCCCAGGTTTTCTCTAAACCAGTTGGGCAAAAATTGATTTTTATTTGTTCCACTGGCCTTGTGGAAAATTAGCTTATGAACTGGTTTTTATAGGAAGACTCAAAGCACAGAACAGGTTGAAAAATAAGCCTATAGCAGTCAAAATTGTTGTCTGAAATGTCTTCAGACTGGAAGGCTGAATTTATTGCTCAAAACAAGTACTAGCAATGTGGAGGTGTGCAGTCCTGCTCATTATCACTGGAAAAGGGGGAACCAAAAAGCACAGTAAAAAATTAAATTTTAATAATGCTAGTGATATTTTCTAAATCCTTCTTGACAGAAAGATTCTCATTATTTTTATCTGTCTCAGAGTAGGCTCTTTTAATGCCATCTCACAAATGGCCTTAGCCATGATTGTTTTCCTTTCTTTTAGAGCATTTGAAAAAAAAAAAAAAAAAAAGAAAAAAAAAAAGAATACATACCAAAAAAAAATCTATTCTATCATTCAAGAAGTGCCATGAAATGGTAACATTTTGGAGAGCACATCTTCAGGAACAATTGTTGCAGATGCCTCCAGGTTTTTACAAAAGAGGTCAACACTGTTAAGACAATTGTAGCAAACTTGCCATACAACAAGATGCCCAGTCAAATATAGCATGATAAGGGGAAAACAATATAAGCAAAGTAATGTCCAGTCTCCAGGTTCATCACACTTAAAAGCTGTAGGTTTATCATTAAAGTGAGGCAAGGTAAAAGATGTTACTTTCTTTCATCAGTTTAAGATATATATTATAGTGCTATCTAATGATTATGAAAGTTGATAAAATGCAGACTTAAGACAACTTTGCTTTCTTTAAATTGCACAGAATATAGACTTAACTATATTTATTTAAAAAGTCCATTCGTAATCATGTATGTTCTTGTCATTTTATAGCTTGCATACATTTCTTCTGCTGGAGAAGTAATTGCTTCAGCTTTGAGGGGACTGGGGTTAGTTGTTTTTTGTTTTTTGTTTTTTGTTTTTTTTTTTCCTATTAACTGTTTGAGGACAAGGGCTATATGCGGTCAGTGTGCTGAAGAATGCCATTATTCTGACAGCTGGGCTATCTACCCTCCCTCAGAGCTCTTTCTAAAGCGCTTGTAATGTTTGCTGAGGCCTATGGTTCTTAGTCATGCTCAGGTGACTAAATGTATGATTTGTTCTTCTTGATACTTCAGTACCCTGAGAAAGGCTGGTTGGAGATTAATGCAACCTTGACTCCTTCCACTTGCAGTTGCTACTGCACACGTGATCTTCATTTAGACTTGCCAAAGAGATCTGGTGTTGCCTCTGTTTTGCATGAAATGAATTAACCCCCCCCCCCCCTCCCAGTTTTGGTTGGTGAGTTTCCATGGCCCCGGAAGCCACCCGCTGTTCCTCCTAATGACAGTAATAATCTAATTTGTTCCCTCCATGGAAGGAGTGGACATGGAGACAGGAGAAAGCTGAAGTTGTGTCACTAAGGACAGTGCAGAAAAATGTTCAATGTCAGTCTCTCATAAGTGGAAGCAAGCTTTTCATCCTTCAGAAATACCTTCCCATGTGTTCTAAAAATAATCAATGAATAAGCTGAGCTAGTAGATGTGCAGTATCCTTCCCTTTGCCTTTTTATCTTTAGTTCTACTGTCCACGAGGTCCTCTTTCGGCTTTCCATATTATTGCAGTTTGAGTGCTGAAGTCTTTGTATATTTGTCTTCCAGTTAGTCCTGCAGATATCTTTCCTTCTCAGGCCACTTCAGTAGAGCTGTCATCCACTTCTTCCCCCCAGATTTCTGTGGTCACCTGTGTACTATTTGTACCTCCTGAGACTACCAGTTCCTTGAGACAGAATTTGTGTAAGCTATGATAATCATGATCCTGATGGCCACCAAGTAACACTATATTCCAAAGGTGCTCATACACTTCTGCTATATTTGGAATGTATTACAAGATTTCAATTCAGAATTAAATATGTCAGTAAGTGTTTTAACTAACAAATACTTTGAATTTCAGTTTAATTTTCAGTCTTAACTGTGAGAGTGTCAGAAGGTGACAAAACGTAGTTCTTTGAACCTATCTCCTTGAGATAAAAAACGTATCTCCTTGAGCCATGGAACCACAATGTGTTTCAGGAGGCATTCATCCCAGGGAGATATTTTACTGTTGTTCCCATCTCCCGTTCCTCCAGAATTCCTGTCAAAGGGGAAGGGGGTTTGATTCTGCTCAGAAATTTGTATGGAAATATGGGATCCTTTAAAGAGAGATGGTGAATCAAGGTACTTACTGGCTAATTAATTATTGACAAAATCTACCAAGTTACTGGTGAGTTTCACCTCTGTAGTTTTTCTCATTAATGAGAAAAGACACTTTACAACTTGATAAAGCCTTTGGTGGATGATTTTGCCTTCAAACAAGCTTTCTCCAAGCCAATTTGGTCTTGGGAAAACAGTCACTCTTGCTTGGACCTCATCTTTAAGCTTTGAAGGATAGTCATCCCTACCAAATCTGTAGACACCTAACCTAGCCAGCTAACTTAACTGACTAGTTCTCCTGGGATGCATATATGGACAGGAAAAAGAGAAGGCAGTTCAGAGCAGGCCTCTAGCTCATATACACAAGGAGCTGAGAGAGATTAGCTAGATATAATTTATATGTTTAAAGCTGGATAGTGTGACTACCTTCCTGCACCTGTTATTACATGACTCATTCTTTCATTCAGAGCCCAGGTGGAAACACATTGATGTGGTTTGAGTGTAATATTATAACTAGAGATTGGTATCCATGTTATTATAAGTATACAGCTCCAGTCCTTTAGACTGATCTTTAAAGCTAGAGTATTTATCTCTGCATGCACTACTCCCCAGCCACAATATATTAGTTAAGTTGTAAGGTCTATCTCTTAAAAAAAAAAAAATGTTCTTCTCCTAGAAAAATGCCATTCTATTCTATTTCTATTCTTTTCTATTATTATTATTCCCCTTTCCTCTAATTCCAAATCTTTAATCTCATTATCTGCTCAGTTTTCAGCATTTTTTTTTATGGATTTTCAAAAGAATTTGCACACAGGAAACTAGAACCCATAGCCCAAAGGCAAGGAATTGCACCTTTGGGAGGGAATTCAAGGAACACGATATAGGCTCCTACTGGAAATGGCCTGTCTCCAGACTGGAGGGGAAGCCCAGACAGCTAGGCCTTTTTGGCATGAAGTAAGCCATTCTCTCACCCCCCAGAGCCTTTTCACCTTTAAATATGCAATGACAATTACAATGGAATTGGTTCTGCTCACCTGGAGAACACAAAAGAAAAAGAAAAAAAACTTGAACTTATTTTCAGAGTTTTAGGAGGGAAGAAAAAACCTTGATTATTTTCAAATTCTTCGCTTTCTCCAAAGTCAGCTCAAAGCGGGCTAGGGAGTTATGCAAGTTGTGCTGGTATTTTTTGGACTGATATTTCTGCTTTCTAATTTCTGTTGTTAATGATGAAACATGTCTCAAGTGAGATACTTCCAACCAGCTGTAATTTTTGCTAGGCAGGGTTCTCTTACTCATTTCAGTAGGTTGCCATGTTTTGCCACAGCCTTTCTAGTTCTTTTCAGCTGCTTTTATTTAAGAAAAGCATTCTTAAACCTAAAGATTGGAAAAATGAATAGTTACTTGAACAGCCCCCAGATACCCTTAACTTAAGAGATTTAGCATTATGTATCTAAGGCTTTGCTTTACCAATCATAACATTTTATTCCCCTATGCTGGGTCTAGTTCTCTGATTTAAAAGCCCCTGATATAAAGTATCATGTATGTCCTTAGATATAGTAATAATAATGTCTGTCCCAGAAGGTAATCGAGTATAGCTGTATTACTTTAAGTTCACATTTACTGATATATATTTCACAAATACTGGTATGTATTTCCTCGTGTGACTGAACCTACACTTTATGTTTGTTTGAATCTGCTGATTTGCTCATGAATGTTGGGTATTTAAAAGCCACTTGCCACTGATTTATATGCACCTATATTTTTGCATGTTAGCAAAAACTGAGGTCACAAATAAAAGAGTACCTAAAAATGTGTAACTCAAAGTGCCCGTTTAAAAGGTACTCTTGTATACAAAGAAGAAGCCTTTCTGCCCAGTAGACTGATAGGAATCATTTCTAGTTACATCTTAAATGCATATATTACAGTGAAACACTGTTGGACAGTGCTCCGTCATCAATCAGTCTGTGTTCTTGAGGACACTATTTTTCAAGACATTTTCTTTAAGAATAAAGAGCTGTGTTGTAATGAATGTGTGCTAACTGGTTCCCCAAGCCGTTTGCATTTTTTTTATTTGTATCAGTGTCAGAGTTGAGCTTCTGTAAGAAATTTTTGCTGTATTTTATTTGTAGTCTTCATTATTTCAAGTTAAGCACACAAAACTCTTTAAGCACCCAGAGTCTGCACTGGTTCGTTTATATCCGTATTTAGTTAACATGTTACCATGATTGCTAATTTTCATGACAATTGTTATTGTACCATCAGTGCTTAATGGCAAGGCATCATTATTCAATGCTGGTCAATCAGGCACTAAGACATGTGCAAGACATCAGGCTGAACCCATATAGATGTCGTGCACTCCCCTGCTAATGAATGCAGTTTTGTAAAAAGGTTTAAACACGGTTGGCATCCTTAATGTAAGGTTTGCAAAAGCTTATTTGGGAACTGCTTTGTGTTTATACGGCACAGATCTAAACATGTCACAAACAGAGTTGGACCCATTGTGTGTGTGCATGTCTGAAGCTACAGAGAGGGGAGAATCATCTTGGGTTTTGCAATGTTGAAAGGCAGCACAATTTCTGGTGTGGTGTGGGTACGGGGAACGGATTTGCCAGGGATGTCAGTGTTTGGAAATGGGTGTGGGACTTTTTCTCCAAAGCAGTGATCTCCATGTGCATCGAAGGGGTGATCCCCTCGCTCCCTGGAAGGAAAGCAGACTGTGTGTGTGGCTCATCAACTCACAGAATAAAGTTGGCACAGGCTCCAGAGAGTGCCTCCGGTGTGACGGTAGTCAGAGGTTAGGCACTACGACCAGAAGCTGACAAAGAAGGTCAGGTGTTTAGAAATCGGGAGCAGAAGGAAATGCACCAGCAATAGGATGTGCTTTCAGCGCTGATAGCCCAGCAAGCTAGCCCGGCATCCTCTCCCAGACATCCTTTAATGTTCCCCTTGCATCTGCTTTAGTTACTGTTTCTATGTGGTTTTGCACCCAAATATTTTGGGCTGCTGTCCATGATAAACTAGATGGAGCTTGGTTTAAAAGCACAGATTTTTTGACTCTTCTAACTAAAAGCAGAATGAGCCCTTGTGCTCTTCGAGTTTCGAGTATGAAAGGAGCAGTAGACATTGGCTGTTAACAAGCTCCAGCACGCCGGGCTCCAGCAGAACTTGGTGTGAATTCAGTGCACAAGCTGCATCGACTAAATGGTTAATTCATCTCATATCAACAGCACTATGATTCATAATGTAAACTCGAGGAATCCTTGATGTTTCAGTCACACATTCCTCTTAATTTGGCCATGCATTCTTTTAAAGCTACAGTGTGCTAACTTAATAAAATGCAGCATGCAAATGCACAAGTTTTTGCCTTCAGGCATTTTAGCCATGGATGTTTCAATGGGTGTCTTCTTTCAAGTATATATTCTTTCTTAAATTATTTACCCTGTAAACATGCTTTGCATTTTCAAAGAAGAATCTGGGCTTCCTCATTCACCAGATTTTGTTGAATTTAAGGTGTAGTAAAGATAAAAGAATATCATCTGCTTCTTGTGAACATGTTAGCCTTTGGGATTTTTTGTAGTGAGTGTTAGGCCCCATTTTCTTCCCCTTTGGTATTATCACTCCCTCCCCCATTTAAATTCCTTGATGCTTTGCCTAGAGCAATACCCACTGGCAGTGTCTGGCTGTGACAGCACTATAGGCTTCTCTACAGATGGGTCCTGCCAATGCCAACCATTGTTCTACCACTGTGAGCTGGCTTGACTGCATAGCACCACGCAAAACCCCCTTTCCTCTTCATTTTTTCTTTACTCTAAAGGGTTGCCCTTGCCTATTGACTTTGAGATCTGAAATGTGCTGACACCCAGAACTTGTGTTCACTGTCTGAGCAGCAGCTCCTGGCATCAGGCTTCCACAGGCACTCTTTGCTGTCCCCTCCACAAGTCTGTCCTGCTGCTACCAGACCACTCTATCCTTTTTCTCCAAGCCCCATCCTTCTGGTAGTTTGCAGTTAGTTTAATTTTACTTGCTCACTTGAAAGTAAAACAGTAAAACTTGATGTTATTCTTTTTTAAAAGATATAAAATTAATCTTTAACTGTGGGCTTGAATATTAAAAGTATATAATACTTCAGTGTAGGAGTCTGTTGATAACATCCATCCTATTTCATGATTAATTTGTTCCTTTTAATATGATATTCTTTTGCTGCACTGTGCAGACTAATTCAGATTCCTAGAAATTGAACTTTGATATGTATTTCCTAGATTCCCACTGTAAGTGAACCTTCAATTAGCAGATACAGGTGGCAGCATGCCTAGCTCAATGTTCTCTTGACAAGGATTTTAGAGGCATGGACAGTGATTAAATAATCTTGCAATTGGGTGTGTACTGCCAGAGTATTAAAAATAAAGCATTTGGAGGATTTGGCTTTAAAAATAATAAAAAAAAAAGAAAAATGTAATTTTAAATCGCAGATGATGAAATGCCTTTTCAGGGGCCAGAGATAGGAGGAGTTGATTTAAACACTCGGTATGTTACGTATGCCTTTGCCTAACTATGTGTTAGATTAAGCGAGTTTCACTCACAGTTAATCCTTTGTAAATTAGCATTATGGATGCCTTGGGGCCCACATCCCACAAATAAAATGGTTGTCAAGCCAGCTGCACTGTGTATTACTTAAGGCTGAATGTTTTAAGAGTTTTCATGCTTTTAATCTATTTCACTGCTGAGTTTCAATTTTGCTGAGTGTCTTTTCAGGAGTGATGAGGGTGAGTGAGTAAATATATATTCTGGTTTTCATGCATTTGCCTGGGCAAATTGTTTGTTATCAGGTGTTTGGCAGAGAATGTCACACCCCGCCACAAAAGACAAGCTTGTAAGTTCAGGTGTTAAATTGAAGTGCAAACCAACAAGAACCAAAAGCCCTTAATTAGCTTTATTTTGTTAGCCTGTTACACTTTTTTTTTTTTTTAAGAGTGAGAAACATCCCTCCCTCCTCCTCATCCTTTTGGCAGAGTAAATATTGCCTGTTAAGTTTGAATTAGCTGTCATCGCAAAAGAATTAATGCTGTGGTTGAGCCTTTCTAGTGAGGAAGGGAAAAATAAACGAGACAGATCTTAGTTCAGCTTTAAGTGATAAATGAGGACAAAGCAGCCCATTCATCTCCTGCTAGGAAAGTGGACACAAACACTAAAGCAGTTTTGCGGAAGACGTGTCAGCAAATGTGATCATTTTGTAACCTGTCAGGAGGATAGAGAGCTAGTCCTTTTAGAGTGTCACAGGGGAGGGTGTCTGTCTGATGTGACAGTTTTCATCCATCCATTTGCTTCTTTTTCTTTAGGTGGGGGGTAAGCAGGGAGAGAGCTGGAGTTGGTTAAAACTGCATTTTTCTTTACACTTTCCAATATAATTTATATGTATATTCACCCGCATCCAAATGAAAAACACTTACCAAGGAAAACTCCCCTCTGCTCTCTAGAGTTTCTTCTCTCTTTCACCATATGAAATATGCTCAGCTTAACACATTACTTTCTCTCTCTTCAAGTTTGAGCCTTGTGCTTCACAAAACAGTTTTACTTCTTTTTACCATGGGTTAGTAAAAGCTTTGTTTAGATTTGTTTTGCAGAAGCATGAGGGAAAAAAAAAAAAGTAATAAAAATAAAAAGAATAAAAACAATGTAGGGCTCTTTCATTATTGGTTTTCTTGGTTTGAGTTTGATTTTTTTGTTTTATTTTGTTTTGTTTGCTGTATCTCTCCAATTCTGATGATATGCTTCATGTACAAATATGTTTTGCAAAAGTTCTTGTTTCACAAAAAGCCTATAAAAATATTCTTCCTCCTCTGTGAGAATGGAAAAAAAAAAATTAGATTCATACAATTCAGAATGCTTTTGTAAAATACCTCAAATTCCAATATTAATTGATTTATCCATTTTAACTGACGTATTAAATTCAGGAAATCTGAAACGATGTGACATCTGATTTTAGAAGCAGGGATTTCTCACAAAAATGATTGAACAATATTATGACTTTCTACTACTTTTTATTACTACTAATTTCCATTTTCTTAGGCACGATAGTAAGTGTAACGTTTGCCTATTACCATAAGTAAAGGTATGCTACAGAGACAGGAGATGCTTTTACAACATAAGCTTCACAGTTTGACACTTGCTTCTTTATATCATCCTTTTATTCAAAACTATCTTTTATACTTTTCCCTTGGTGTTTTAGTACAAGTAAGTATCTCATTGACATGTGTTTCCTTGAAATGTTGTACCTTAATGATAAAATCCCTTGAAAATTAATAAATTGTTTCTTTAAGCTGTGAAGATTTCAGAATGGCTTTAAGAATGTAATGGTATTTACAACTACAGAGCACCCTGCTTGGATTGCATCAGCTGAGGAGTAATAATTTAATTTGTTTTAGAAGGTTAATAAATTGTAACGTCATGTACTTCAGTTATTCTAATATATGTTTATATGTATGCATAATTAAGAAAAGGCTCATTCTTTCCTGAATGCTAAAGTCGGATTTAATAGCTTCATAAAGAAATGTTTAGAAACACTGGACATTGAAAGAAATGAAAAGAATCAAGATATTCAGAATGGTGTAGGAAATCCTAAATTTGTGGGCACATGCCTTTTCTCCATAATAGTTTTCTTTGTATCTCTTTTTAACGTTTTATATATATTCTACTATTCTCACTGTTTTGTTTTTCTTTTTGTCTCTTCTGTTTTTTTTTTCAGGATCATCCAAAACCGAATTTTGATTGTTGTTCTGGCACTCTTCATCATCCTCACGACCGCGATGGCTATTTATTTTTCTGTCAAGAGACGCTGATATCTTTGTTCTTCACTAAGCAGCAACAAACTGCTTGTTCTGAGTAATTAAGACAAAGTGGTCACATGAATCATTCTCTTGCACTGACAGAGTCTCCCTCTCTTTTCCACTATTCAACTCAGGTGCAAGTGGTGTAAAATATTTTGTATTATTGATGGCATAGTTGATGGCATGTGGGGTTGATTATTTTTCTTATATTTTTTGTCTTTATCTGAGTGTTTCTGGAATCTTAATATTTGTTTGGGGGAGGGCTTGCTCTGGTGTAGAAAGACCTAGTGTGTGTCCAATTCTACCCCAGGCAATTAGTATGTAAGTTGGAAGAGTTTAGAGAGGTAAAAGTGGTCTTTGCACTTTTCTTGTGCTATACAGGGTGTATGAATATCAAGCAGTATCTGACCTTATGTGATGTAGAATACGAGTAAAGCACAGGCCAATGATGTAGAAAGTGAACCTGTCTCCTGTGGCTAACTCCTGATCATGAATCATGGTAATAGAGGTAAGCTGGTTAAGAACAGCAGGTAGTTTTTAAAAGAGAGCAACCTTTAGATGATGTTTAATATCTCCTGTAAATCCAAAACATTATTTAACTTTTTATTTTTAATTTAAGCTTTCTTTTCTGCTTATTCAAAACACTTCCATCAAGATTATGATAAAGCATCACTTGCCCAAAAAGGTAGTTGTGACCACAGTCCATCTGTTGAATCAGTTTCAAATCTTCCAGTGTTGATAAGTGCACACACTAGATCTTTATTAAAGGTGTACAAAGATACTTACCTATTCATTGTTGATTGAAAAGAGATCCTAAATAATAGTTTAGTGGCAAGCACTTGACTACCATTAAACAAAAATCTAGATTTTGCATATTGGCCTATGTTGACACCATGTGTTGAAAATATTTTTAGTGTATTCGATTCTGATGTGATGTTCCCCCTTTTAAACAGAAACTGTAAAAATGTTAATTTATACATGCTTTTAGCTCATACAATATATCAGAATTTCATCTTCTAGGCTACCTGTGTGTAAATGAGCTGTGTTTCTCTTTTCCTGTGGGCCGTGCCTCTCCTATAGATATGTGTGGGTTATTTGGCTTATAATTAAGCTTATAGCTCCAGCAAAGATCATTTTCTGGTGATGTAGTAAAGTAATTTTCATGATAACTTTTCAACTCCTTGTATGTAATCCCTTACAAATACTACAATTTGAGAGGGATTTTATGCCCTTGAACTTAAGCTCTAAAATGCTTTCGTGAAACAAAAAGCTGAAAACTTTCAAACTCCCTCAAAATTAAGCAGGAACTAAGCACCAAATTTTCATGTGTGCCTTAGATCTTTTGGGGTTTCAGCATCCCTGGGGTGTCTGTCAACTTGCTGTGCTGTCTCTGGAAGTTGATTTTGGGATAAACACTTGGGAGTTGATTTTGGCCCTAAATGTGGCCCATCTCTTTCTGCGTGGAAATTAATAACCCAGCTACAAGGACGTTGCTATTGATACTATAGCTAAGACCTGGAAATGTGATAAATGCAAAATAAAAGGATCCAGAAGAAAAATGGTACTCACTAAAACAAGTTGAAGCATGCATGGTCAACTGCGGGTTTTGAGTTTCATGCACCTTGTGTCTGAGTTCAAAAGCAGTTTCTATGCCAGATTTCTCCTCCAGCTCATGTCAATGGCTGTAGGGTTGGGCTGGTACCAAAGTTCCTGGGTAATACAAAAACCACGTTTTTGGGAGGTGCTGCTCTGTACAGCACTGCTTGGTCATGTTCAGCTACTTACCTCGACAGCCCTGCACTGTGGCAGTGGGACCTCCTTGTCACCTGCAAGTCTCTGCTGAGGCACTCTCTCCTTTCTTACTTGCAAGGTGTGTGGTAGGTATCACATGGCTCTCAAACACGGAAAGATTTGGGTGTTCGATGCAGTGTGGAGGCTGGCTGACCTTTAGTCGCAACATGTATTCAAATTAAGCATTTAGGGTTGTGTAAGCGGAACCCTGGCCGTTAGCTTGAAGTGGTGGCACCGAGCTGAGTTCAGGCAAATTAGGGAGAAGCCTGGCAGCGTTAGAAGGTATTTATCCTCTGCTAAGCAAATTAGGAGATGCATATTTTGTAAGGCAGAAAACTGTCAAGACGGGAACCTTAAGCTCCGTCTGTTGCCTAGACATTTTCAGTGTTGCCTCAATAATTTAACTATCATGGGGATTGATTCATGACTACTGATCTTAACAGTGACCTATGACTAGGTTTTGCCCTCTATCTAGCCACCTGCTGGAATCAGCAAAAAGCTGAAAGGAAGCTAGTTTTCCTTATCCCAGTATAAATCTAGGGCATAGTGTCAC